>NC_056746.1:232846865-233146865 GCF_019279795.1 Protopterus annectens
CATTTATCCCCTCCAGTGTTTTCAGGAAAGCTATGTGAGGTTCCTGTGTTTGAGAGGGTGGCCTGTAACATGCTACAAATTGCAGAGCAGTCTTGCCTATGGTTAATTGCACCTGGATGGTCTCCGATGCATTGTGCGTTGCCACCAACCTTGAGGTGTGGGTGTCCTTGATGAATATGGACACCCCCTCCTTTCTTGGTGGTGTCCGGATTTTGGGGCCGGAACGCATGATATGAGGTAAAACCTGATAGTGCCGGGGTGCTCTCAGGAGCCTAGAACCAGGTTTCAGTCACAGCACAGACATCGATGTTCTCCATACTGAGAAGGGCCTAGAGTGTGTGCATCTTGAAGTTGAGACTTCTGGCATTGAGCAGCATTACCCTTAGTTTTTTTTCCTTTTTTGTGTTCTAGGGTGGTAGGTTTAGAATTTGAGCCTTGCCTAAAAAAGGCACTATGGGGGTGGCAAGAGCCTTTGCCAATATCCGGAAGCCCAGGGGTGACAGGTGCAAGCCGTCCCTTGCGAAGCAGCGTGGCTTATCCAGCATGTCATCCCAGGCAGACAGACATTGGATCCCCTTTGAATGACACCAGAGTTTAAGCCAATTATTAAAGCTGATCATCTTATCTCTGTATTGTGGCATCATTTTTGGTGAAGGTAGGATACTGCTCAAGGTCAGGGTCATACCTGCCTGGGCTACATAATCAGAGAGCTCTTCTATGTCTCTTCTCATGTAGCCCAGGGAGGTATGTCTCAGGTCGTTCACACCAGCGTGGACAATGACTGAGTCATACTTGTACCTATATAATTGTACATTTATATGTATAATTGTACGTATATACATATACATATATATATATATATATATATATATATATATATATATATATATATATATATATGTATTTATATATATATATATATTTTGTGGTTAGGTCCATAGTCATGCTTATGGTAGCTGACCTCTGCATCCACATCAATCAGTTGTGTGTGCGCCCACAGATGTTTAAAGATTTTAACGTCACTGGCTTGGAATGTGAAGCCTAATTCCTTGGTCCTGTGGCCAATGTTTTCATGCACTTTTTCATTTGCACAAGAGCAACTTCTGAACTTGACCATGATTTCCATCTTCCCTAGTGTGAGGAAGCTGGTGTCAGGCTATCCTCCCACACTCTGCTCTTTTTGTGCTTATGTTGTTAGTTGAGTAGAACCAGAATTTTTAATCAGGGCTACATCTGGTGTATATAGAGCTGGTGGCTGCGTCTTTTTTTTTTTTTTTTTTTTTTGTGTGTGTGTTTGTGTGTGTGTGTGTGTGTGTGTGTGTGTATATATATATATACTTCCCAATTCGTCGATGCCCATTTCAACTCTGTGCTCGGACCTCTCCTCAGCTATTACAGCTCACATAAATCCCCAACTTGGATCCAGCACTCGAAAAAAGACCAATACAACAGCCGTTTAGGTGTATAGGCTTTATTCAGCCTCACAGTCTGCCCCACAGACCGGTTTCGCTTCAACCAAGCATCATCAGTGTGTCGTACATCAGCGCCTATTACACGTATTTTTATAGTGCAATCTCTTATGTTATTTAAAGCCATCTCACTACCAAGAAAATGTTATAATTGTATACATAAACTCTTACTTACTCAAATGTTATTATAATAGCTGGATTACATATAAATCACACAACAAATGTGTTATAACATATACATATATACTAATGTCAAATTTTAAATATACCAATCGATATGATGTTAACATTAAGTGTACCTAATTGTGAATAAATTATAAATAATAATACCTAATAAATTAAATATTCCTAAAGCTCATGTACCTACTCATAATGTATAATGCATATAATATATAGAAAGGGTAAATCAATAGGACAATACTTATCAGGGTATAAAAAGGGATATGTAAATAAGACTAGGAGTTCAGAAATTAAAGGTAGTACCTTTTGTGGTTTTTGTAAATATTGTAACTTGATGTCAAAAACTACGTCCTTTACATCCATTAATACTAGCAAAGTGTTTGATATAAGAAGTTTTGTTACCTGTAATTCATCTTGGGTGGTTTACATGGCTATCTGCCAGTGTGGGGCATTCTACATTGGGCAGACGTCATGTAAATTAAAACAAAGAATTGCAATTCATATTAGTGATATAAAATGTAAAAGAACAAGAAGTGCATTATATAAACATATTTTACAACATCCAAAAGCACATTTTGTCTTTGTAGGAATTGATAAGGTGGCAGATACTATAATAAATGAGGTAGATAAACATAACATTTTGACTATAAAGGAACGTAGATGGATAGTAAATCTAGGAGCGTTGTTTAAGCCAGGTTTAAATGAACATTGTTAGTTTTGACACATAGTATCTATGGGGAACAGGGTACAGCTGTACAAGTACTAGTCAAATGTAATAAATACTAAATATTATATGCATTATACATTATGAGTAGGTACATGAGCTTTAGGAATATTTAATTTATTAGGTATTATTATTTATAATTTATTCACAATTAGGTACACTTAATGTTAACATCATATCGATTGGTATATTTAAAATTTGACATTAGTATATATGTATATGGTATAACACATTCGTTGTGTGATTTATATGTAATCCAGCTATTATAATAACATTTGAGTAAGTAAGAGTTTATGTATACAATTATAACATTTTCTTGGTAGTGAGATGGCTTTAAATAACATAAGAGATTGCACTATAAAAATACATGTAATAGGCGCTGATGTATGACACACTGATGACGCTTGGTTGAAGCGAAACCGGTCTGTGGGGCAGACTGTGAGGCTGAATAAAGTCTATACACCTAAACGTCTGTTGTATTGGTCTTTTTTCGAGTGCTGGATCCAAGTTGGGGATTTATATATATATATATATATATATATATATATATATATATATATATATATATATATATATATTTACATATTGATTTACAATTTATTTATAATAATTTATTTATTTATTAAAATAGGAAAGAGTTCCACCTCCGCCCCTCACTCTGCAGTTTTCTTGAATGTGTTGAGTAGCTACATGGACTTTACAGAATCAAACTGCTCATGCTATGTTTTGTGTTTTGGGGGAGCTGATGCAACACTTGGCAGAATTGGTGCTTTACTTCACCTGAATCTATGGAATGTGTAGGCATGAATACTTGTTTGCCTTCTGTCTACTTCAACTTTCTTTTTCTTTTACAGAGTGCTGAGACCACCAGGTGGGGGTTCAAGCAGTATCTTTGGAGCAACAGATGCCCCTCAGACGACTGTAAAAGCACAAAAGATGACATCTAATATCTTTGGATCTCCTGAAGAGCGTCGCGAATTGCCCAAAAAGTCAAATCCTCCAGGTTAGAACATGTATGAGAAATAAAATGCGATGTCTGCGAAACATTAAAGTTGTACATGAGCTCCAAGAAATGGAGGGAATGTGTAACTTTTTAATGCCCCCCCCCCCAAAAAAATCTTGTGTAAATTTCCTGTTCATTATTCAAAAACTTATTAGCCGGAATTACTGTAGTCATTTCCTGTGTGCAAGCTACACTTTCTGTAAAACTTTTGTTAGAGGAGATAGAGCCTCCCCAGTTCTTCTTTATTAAATAACAGAGTGTATGGTTTCCTTTTCACAGATTGTTATGAAGTCAGTTTGCAGAAAAATATTGTGACAGTGCTAAGAAAAGTATTAGTCTTCTGTTTGCTATGTACCTGAAAACTTCATCCGGCACAGGAGGAGTGAGTATGGTAACATGAATGGGCATAGTTTGGAGCTGTATTGTCACTTATAGTGTGTGAAAAGTCACATGAGGAGACAGAGTTACTTCACAGTGTTCCTTTTATATCCCTTTATATCTTTGTTCTTTATCCCACTCAGCAGCTCTGTGGTCTTGGCTTTCCTGGCATGCCATTTGAGTGCTTATTAACATGATGATGATGATAGCATCAGCCTTTCTTCTTGCAGTGTTTTAACTTGCTGTTTGTGTTCTTGTCTATGTAATAGGTTCATAGGTTTATACTAGGCTATCTGCCCTAAGGCATTTATAAGCCTAGCCCAAAGTTTTGTGGCTTACGCCACCCCTTATATGAAAAAATACTGTACCCATTAGTTTGTTGTGCCTCTGTCCAGCAGTGACACAGAGATGATTCCCGGGGTAAACCTACGATCTTCCATCCACAGGTCAAGATTTCTCTTGAACAGAGCCAGCGAGGTGCTCTGCCTCACATGGACCGGGATTTTATTCCACAGCATAGGGAGTCTCTGAGTGATAAATCTATCCCTCCAGCACGTCCTATTTATATCCGTGCTAAGGTTTAAGTCGCTTGCTCTAGTGGTTTTGGTGGATTTGGATTTTTTGAGGTGGAGCATGTCCATTAATTCCGGGTTGGACATGGGCCTTGTATGTCAGGCACATGTCACCTCTGAGCAGACGGTATGCGACTGAATAGAGCTGGAGTTTCTTCAATCTGGCAGCATATGACAGATTTTGGAGTCCCTTTATCCTTTTGGTGAGGAACTTTTGGGGTCTCTCCAATTGCTGCAGATGTCGGGTGAGATGCATCCCGAATGGGGCATTGTACTCGATCATTGGTCTGATAAGTGAAGAGTACAGGGGAACATTGACCTCACTAGATCTGGATGTGAATCCCTTCATGATCAGGTGGGCATTGTAGAAGGTCTTTCTAACCACTTTAGCAACGTGAGTGTCAAAAGAAAGGCCACTGTCAACCTGGGTCCCCAGGTCCCTGCTAACCTCTTCTGTGCTTAGTGGATTGCCACCTATATGGTAGCTTGGGGTTACCTTGTTTTTCCCGAAGGGTATGACTGTACATTTTTTGGCATTTAACTTCAGGCCATGGCTCTGGCACCAGCTATCTGTTTCCGTGAGTCCCTTCTGAAGGATATCCGTGTCCGATGCACTTTCCACTATGGCGCCCAGTTTGCAGTCATCTGCAAACTTTGTCAGCCAAAGTCCTCCCATGTTGGCCTGTACTTCTGAGAAGTAGATGCCGAACAATAGGGGGCCAAGGACCGAGCCCTGTGGGACACCACTTGTGACCGGCTTGGAGTCTGACATAGCGCCAGCAACTCTAACCCTGTGGGTTCTGTCCTTAAGCCAGTTTGCAACCCATCTTGTGACATATGGGTTTACATTTAAGCTGGTAAGTTTTTCTACAATACCCAAGTGGGGTATTGTTTCGAAAGCCTTTGCAAGGTCAAGGTAGGCTGTATGGACTGCCTTTCCCTCATCAATGGCCTTGGTGACTGTTTCGAAGAAGTCGACCAAGTTCAAAAGGCATGATCTGCCCTTGACGAAGCCAAACTGGGTCGGGTCCAATGTCTGCAAGTCCCCTATATCTTTGTTTATGAGCTCCATTATGATCCTCTCCATAGCTTTGCAGACTAGACTTGTTAAGCTTATGGGGCGGTAATTACCAGGGTCCGTAGAGGCACCGCCTTTGTGGAGTGGGACCACAGTTGCCGTACGCCACTCCTTGGGCATGTATCCTGTGGTAAGGCTGAGATTAAACAGCTGCTTTATGTGCGGGTTTAATTCCTCATTTAGCTCGTGTAGTACACAGCCGGGGACACCATCCGGTCCCATTGATGCTGTGTTTTTAGCTTTAGAGAGAGCAGCTTTCACCTGCGCATTTGAGATGTCTGGGAGGCTACACTCCGCTGGGATAGTTATCTCTCCTTTGTAGCTTTGTATAGCATGGCCTAAAGAGACCCGCATTCCAATTAGAAGTAGAAAGAATGTAGCAAACTGTACACGTCTTAATGGTGCATTCCATGTTTTTAATCAGAAGCTTTATTTACATTTGATGAGTAAAGTAGGTAATATTAATTGAGAAGTGGAAAGAGCACTATCTTGAGCTAAGAATTGATTTGGGAAATTGGTGTGCAAAAAGGTCTGAGTGGTTGTCTGATTGTATACCATAAAAGTACAGCTGTTCTTGTGTTTATCTTCTAAAATGCAGAAAAATATTTTGAGATTCTCTTTGGTAATTGAAAATTTTAAAATGGTTTCTGCAGTCTTGCTGTACTTAAGGTTGCATTTGTGACCTGACTGCTGTATTTAGAGATTTCTGGTCATCTGTATTTTTTTGTTTTTTGCCACTACTGCTGTAAAGCTGAGTTGATACATTGCACTGGGTGCGTGTATGACAAAGACAGGATCCCGTCTGCAAGTGCTGTGCTGTCAATTTTGATTTTAATGCTGTAGGCTAATTTTTTTTTTGCAAGTGTCTGACAGTATTATAAAGCTGGACAGAGCATAGTTGTGTAAAGTTTAGTTGGGTACTGTTAATATATGCATACATATATGCAGTACATGGAGAACTGTGATTTTAAGCTTAATAAAAAAAATCAAAATTACTTTGTGGTTCCGCTCTCTTGTAGCATGCTTTACAGTAACAATTGATAATACCCCCCAGGCTCTGCTAGCATCAATTCTGCACTAAAAGCAGATTGAACCGACCAGAAAACTATAACAGGATAAGACACTGCTTCATTTTTAACTCCCATTTCTGCCTGCTATTTGCTAAAGTACACACATGACATTTTTAATTAAACTGCTTCCCTTACACACGGAATACATAAGGACATCAACAACTTTCCCACAACTTAACTGGTCCTCAAAGCCAGCACAACACATTGCGTTTTTTATTTATTTTTGTTGATCTAACTTTTGACTAATTAGTAGTACAAGAAGCATATAAATCTCCATACACTACAAAATGTAATGATTGCATCTTCGATCACAACAAGGGATTGTGTTCTTGACATGGATGCCAAGATTCACCTCTTGAGGTTGATTTCTCAGACTCTCTCTCAAACATTGCAGACCTGATCATAATCCTCCATGTGTAACACCCTTGCATATAGCTTATGCAATCTAGTTTATCAGTTTTAACATCAAGACTGGCATCCACAGGCAGCAGATGCTCTATGCATGCATGTAAGACTCACAATGTCAACTCTGTTTTAGTGTCTTGTTTTAGTGTCTGTGTGTGTGATTATACATATTTATTTATATATATACACACACACAGTCTTCAGTGTCTATCATAGGTGTGTGCTAGGCTAATGGCCCTGGAGCCTTTACAAGCCTAGCCCATAGGTTTACCCTGGCATCGTGCCACCTGACCTTAGTTCCCAATGCCTCTGTCAAGTAGAGCTACTGGAGTGATCCCAGAGATGAATTTTTTTATTTTCCATCCACTAATCAAGATGCCTCTTGGAGGGCTAGTGAGGTGCTTTGTTTGACATGTATGGGAAGTCTTTTACATAGCATGGACAGTCTCTGGGTTATGAACCTCTCCCTCCAGCTTGTTCTGTTGATTGTTGTAATGAGGTTGAGGTCTCTGTAACGTGTGGTGTAGAGGGATTGGGATTTCTTTACATGTAGCATTTCTAACAGAGATGAGTCAGACATGGCTTTGTAAGTCAAGCAGAGATTGCCTCTAAGAAGGCAATAATGAGACGGTAAATAGTTTTTTGAGTCTGTCCATATAGGACAAGTGTTTAAGGCCTAGGATCCTCTTTGTGAGGTAGTTTTGTGGTCTCTCCAGTTGTTGCAGGTGTCTAGTGAGGTACATGCCTTATGGGGCATTGTACTCTATGACTGGCCTAATGAGGGAAGAGCAGAGGGAGATTATGACCTCTCTCTTCGTGGATGCAAAGCCCTTAGAAATGAGATGTGCCACATAGGACTTTCTGACCACAGTGGCAATGTGGTACTCAAGAGAGGTTTCTGTCAACCTGTGTTCCCAGATCTCTTTTAACGCCTTCTGTGTTCAGTGGGCTACCATCGATGTGGTACTTCATGGGAACCAGGTTTTTCCCAAAGGGGATGACACATTTTTGGGCTTTGAGCTTAAGGCCATGGTTCTGACACCAGTTGTTCGTCTTAGTGATGCCTTTCTGTAGGATGTCTGCATCACTTGGGGAGTTAATAATAGCTCCCAACATTCAAGTGTCTACAGACTTTGTCAGCCAGAGTCCCTTCATGTTGGCCTGGACTTCAGAGAAGTAGATACCAAACAGGAGAGGACCCAGCACAGAACCCTGTGGGACTCCACTCGTGACTGGTCAGCAGTCTGACTTGGAGTCAGCTACTTTCACACTGTGGGTTCTGTGAGCCAGTTTGCAACCCATCTAGTCATATAGGGTTGATGCCTAGCTACAAGTAAACTTTCTCCATGTGATTTCTGTAAAGAATTTAGCAATCTCTCAATAAACCCCAGTCCTCCTCCTGATCATGCATTGCCTGCCACCATCCATTCCCCTTTTTCACTTGATGTTTGCATTCCAAAGAAGTCTGTATTCTACTGAAAGTATTTCCATTGACACCCCTTCTGGATCTGACAACATAAACCCCTGCCCCTGGTTCATATATCAATGCAGAGATCCATGTCTTCCTCTCACCTACATATGTATTCTGTTTCTCTCTCAAAACATCATGCCACAGATTTGGAAAACTGCTCTAATTAAAGTTCTCCCAAAGCAAACCAACCCAGAAGATACCTCTTCCTTGTGTCAATGTCCATCTTCCAATTCTGGGCAAACATCTTGAAAAGATGGTCTACACCCAACTTTCCCTCTCTATCCAGCAGTACCACCTGCTGTCCTCCAAACATATCCAGCAGTACCACCTGCTGTCCTCCAAACAATATGGATTATAAACTGGATGACAGCACCTTGGTCCCTAATTGATGACATCCTGCAAAACGATTGATAATGGTCGCCTTACAGATGCCCTATTTATAGACCTGACAAAGGCATTTGATCTCTCTAACCACTGTCATCTCCAAAACCAAACGCCACTCCTTGATTTAAAGACTTTCTCACGGACGGATGCTTCAGAGTTAAAATCGCATCCCCCCCAATCAGAATCTGCGCCTACTGGCAAAGGTTTTCCATGAGGATCCATTCTTGCTGTCTCCACTTCTCTGTATTCATTAGCATAGAGGATAAGTGGGAGATAGGGAGTTCACAAGGAAGTTTGTTAAAGTCACTCTTACACCAACATTTAGTGATAACTCCAGTCGAACTTGGCACAAACTCCACCAATGGCTCATAAACCCTAAACTACTTCTCAACCACACTAAGACAAGAATTAGCTTTTTGTAACTCCACAGAAAATTCATTAAGCACCTGACTCTCTATCTTTTATTTACACAGCCTTTACAAAAGACATCTTCCACCTTCAAATACCTATAAATTATGGCTTGATCAGTCATTAAATTTTCTTTTCCACATAGGCGAAGGGAGAGTCGAAATAAAACTCCCTCCCCGTCTGGGCCAAAAATCTTTCCTCTTTTTATCCCATGTGGCCAGAGCAGTCATTGGCAAAGGAGTTCTCCTTTCTCAGCTTGAATATGGACTTCCAAGTTTTGCTTCTGCCTCCAAGTAAAACATTGCCAAACTTCAGACCATCTCTAAACCGAATCTTCTTTTATTGCAAACTGGCTTCTCTGTGAGCTTCATTGTATCACCCAGAAGAAAAGCTAGATGGCTTCCCATTAAACAAAGATCAACTACTTTTAGGATCCCAAATCTATAAACTACAGCTGTACACATTTGCTGCCCTTGCAGCTAGAATTCATGAAAGAATGTCATACAAACTGAGACACTACTTGCAATCTACACCATCTGTTATCTGTAGAATCAAATGGCACAGCACTGCACATGCTTTCTCCTCTTAGGCACTGACTCTCTGGCAAGCTCTCTCCATAACATATGGGACTTGGTTCTCACCAACATGGACGACTGCTGCACCACTCTCATAGTATGTTTTTCCCTGGTGAGCTCAGATCATTGGTTTATCTCATTTGAAGTTTGTCCCACCAACCTCTCCCCAGCCATAACCAAGCTAAAAAACTTTTCAAAAGCCGACTACAACTTCTTCACACCACTACCCCCCCTCAGAGGATGTGGACAGCTATGCTGAACAGTACACCAGTGCAGTATACAAGCACCTGTACAACTGCATGGACTTGGCCATACCCAACAGAACTAATACCTGCTCCTCAAGGAAACACAAACCTGTCTGGTGGACATCCTCTATCAACAGGCTTTACAACAAAAGGAAGAAACTGTTGTCCAAGGGTAAAAAGGAACCAATTCCAAATCGGAAAACCTCCATCCTCTTCTCAACAAGCAAATTGGATCACTAATGAAAACCTCCAAAGCCAATTGTGAGTTGAAATTGGCCTCCGAAACAAAGGGAAACCACAAGTCCTTAAGTTACGTTAGAAACATCCATGGCAAAGCCCAAGTTTGTTCCGAATTAGTAGTTAATGGTACCACTTACACTGATCCTGCTGACTTAGCCAACCTGCTAGCTGTTCAGTGCAAACCTCACTCCTTATCTCCCCTGAAAGGCCCAGTTGATATCTCCGATACTTGTCCTACCCCTCACATCTCCGTAGATCAAGTGTTAAAGGCTGTATCCAGGGCAAAGAACACAGCTTCCATGGGACCTGATAGTATCCCAGGCTGTATTCTGCTCCATCTCCAGCAAGAATTAGCTTTGCCATTGAGCACCCTATTCAATCACAGGCTTCGTTCTAGCAGAGTGGAGAACCCCCCATTGTCATTCCATTGCTCAAAGGTGGTGCCAATACTGACCCGGGAAACTATCGCCCCATTAGCCTGACAAGCCTGATCTGTAAAGCCATGGAGCGTATTATTATGGATCTCATAAAGGACATAGGTGATCTCCAAGCACTTGACCCCATCCAGTTTGGATTCGCCAGAGGCAGGTCTTGCCTATTGGACCTAGTTGACTTCCTGGATGAGGGAAAGTCTGTACATACAGCTTACCTTGACCAGTCCAAAGGCTTTGACACAATCCCCCACTCTGGCATCATAGAAAAGATACAACTTGATCCCATCTCGTCAGATGGGTGGCCAACTAGCTGACACAGAACCCACAAGGTTAAAATAGGTGCCACCACTTCCGACAGCAGACCTGTTACTAGTGGTGTTTCCCACGGATCTGTCCTGGGACCCCTACTGTTTGGCTTCTAGTTCTCCGAGGTCCAGACAAAGGGCCTGTGGCTGACCAAGTTTGCGGATGACTGTAAGTTGGGTGCTGTTATTGACTCTCCAGATGATATTGACATACTGCAAGAGGGTCTCGCAGCTAAAAATAAATGGAGCCGAAGTCATGGCCTTAAGTTAAACACAAAAAAAAAATAATGTATCCTACCATTCGGCAAAAACGTGGCCCCTACTGATTACCACATCATCTGCAACCCCCTAAGCACACAACCTGTGGTGAAAGACCTTAATACTCAGGCTGACAATCTCGCATTCCACCATCATGTGGCGGCAGTGGTCAGGAAAGCCTTTCACTTGGTTCCTGTCATAAGTAAAGGGATTGCATCCAGAAAAAAGGTTACCTTTCTATACTCCTTCCTTATTAAACCTATAATTGAGTATAATGCCCCGTTTGGTATGTACCTGTCCAAACATCTGCACCAACTGGAAAGGCCATAGAAATACCTCATACAGATTGCATGGCCTCCAACACCTGTCCTATGTGGACAGGCTCAAATCAGTATCACTCTACTCTGTATCATGCAGATTGCTCAGAGGTGATCTGTGTTTTGCCTACAAGGCAATATCGGACCCTGCCCTAATAGGTATGCTCCATATCTGTAAGTCTTAACTCCTCGCGCATAACCAGCTCGATAGGCCTCAATCTAATATGCGACATTAACAAAACCTGCTGGAGAGACAGGTTTGTTTCCAGAGGCTGCTCCGTCTCTGGAGTAGACTTCCCATACATGTTGGAGTACCTCGCTGACCCTGTTCAAGCACAACCTTGAGTGGATGGGAAACAACAAATTTGTCCCAGGGGGTTCCACCTTTGTTCCCCATTGACAGGAGCTGACTGAGCTTTCTTGTTTGAGGATAAACTCTTGGCTAGACTTGTAAGGTCCCCAAGGCCATTAGCCTAGTAACCTCCTATGATCCTATTGACATGTAGGAAATAAACGCATTCCAAATTCAGAATGCAAATCAAAAAGCACTTTCATCAAACCAAATGCTTTTGCTTCAACACAGCCTGAAATTGGTCAGTATTGATCAGGACACTACCCTGGTAAACAAATAAATATAAATCACGCGCACACGGCTTATGTGTATAAAAGAAATGTTAATTTGTAACGTGTGTTATGTATATTTTTTAAAACTGCTGCTTTAGTCATGTGAAAATAGATTGGACTTGAATTGAGTTTCCAATTAAAATGCATGTAACTTTCTTCCATGGTTTGGTTGCCTTGGAGGTATTTCTGTTGGAGGGTATAGTGTGCTAAGTATGGAGTATATAGCTCTGTGCAGAAAGGAGTTCCCTCTTCCATCATTGGAGTTGAAAGGCTTGTGTTGCTCAGGATGGATGATCATTTTATTGTCCATAAAAGATGACAACACCTTTTCCATTTCGGTCAGTTACATTCTTGTATTTTTCCTGCAGTAATGGGAATGCCTCGTTAGCGCTGGTAAGTTTTGTATGCCTGCTTTTTATGCATGGCAGCACTATCTTTATCTTGTCTGAGCTGTTCAGCAACAGGCTTATCTTGCACAGTCTGTGTGTGGAGCATGTATTTTTACCAGGCTGTTACTAAGCTAATTTTTGACTGCTTGTTCTATTTGCTTCCTGTAGCCGGTGGCTTGGTTGCATCATAATTTGTAGTGCAATAGACTGAGGTCCCAATCATTCATTTTACTTTTTTTTTTTTTTTTTCTCCCTCTTCATTAATGGACTAGACTTAGTATATTTTTGGTCTCAACTGCTTTGTTTAGATACGATCTAGGTTAACAGGGAATACTGTCTTCAGCATGCTTAACACATCCTCCTAGCAAAGATTAACTGTATTCCTCAAACCCTCATGAAAGACTTTTTTCTTTTAATATAATTGCTACATTTATGATTTTGCTTGGGGAGAGGGTGGGTTGGTTGTGTGTGTGTGTGTGTGTGTGTGTCTGACTGCATGCATGCATGCAAAATCTGTCCGTGAAAGCTTTCCTACTCTTTTTTTTTTTTTTTTTTTAAGAAAACAAACTTCCACATGTACACTAGGCATAACCAACAGCTGTGCTGCCGAGAGCTGATGGGTAGTCTGCTCCCTAAAGCTTTCTTCAGTTCTGGTTCTTTGACTGAGATAGACTGAGACATCAGACTGGTCAGTGGGCTACAGCAGAGATCTAATGAGGCATGCTATCCCAAATAAAACCAAGACTCACTCCTCCAAAGGCAGGAGACCTGTCTGGTGGACCCCGGCCATAAATAAGCTATATAACAGAAGGAGGAAGCTACTACATGATGTAGCAAAATCCCAAAAAGGGAAGGCGTCTCTGATCAGTACTAGAAGAAACTACGATCCCTCATAAAATCATGTAAGGCAAGCTTCGAAAGCAAAATTGCACAAGACACTAAGGATAATCACAAAGCCTTCTTTAGTTATGTCAGGAACCTGGGAGGCAACTCCCAGATTTGCTCTGAGTTAGTGCAAAATGACAAAAAAATACACTGAACCCACAGACATTGCCAACATCCTGGCAGAAAGGTTCAGTGCGAACTTCTCCCCCCTTCCCCTCCAAAAGAGCAAATGTCTATCCCAACAGAATGTAGCCTCCCTGTGATCACAGATGCACATGTGAGAGCTGCCCTGTCCAAAGCAAAAAACACAGCATCAATGGGACCAGACGGTGTCCTGGGCTGTGTCTTACATGAGCTCCAAGAAGAACTAAACCCTCACTTAAAGACACTGTTCAGTCTCAGCCTTACTACAGGATATGTGCCCAAGGAATGGCGTACAGCAACAGTGGTCCCGCTCCACAAAGGTGGTGCCACAATGGACCCCGGAAACTATCTCCCTATAAGCTTGACCAGCCTGGTCTGTAAGGCTATGGAGCGTATCATGGAAATCATAAACAAGGACATTGGAAACCTCCAGACACTGGATCCTACCCAATTCAGCTTTAAGAGCAGATCTTGCCTCTTGAACCTGGTCGACTTCTTTGAAACTGTTACCAAAGCCATAGATGAAGGGAAGGTAGTCCACACAGCCTACCTGGACCTCGCGAAAGCCTTCAACACAATACCCCACTCGGGCATCATAAATAAGCTCACCAGCTTAAATATCTACCCCTATGTCACAAGATGGGTTGCAAACTGGCTCAGGGATAGAACCCATATTGTCAGAATTGCAGGTGCCATGTCAGACTCTAAACCAGTTACAAGTGGCGTTCCACAAGGCTCAGTCCTGGAACCTCTCTTGTTCGGTATATATTTCTTCGAGGTACAGGCTAACACAGGTGGACTATGGCTGACGACTGCAAACTGGGTGCCATAATCGACTCTCCGGCTGACACGAGCATCCTCCAAAAGGGTCTCACCAGAGACGGATAACTGGTGCCAGAACCATGGCCTAAAGCTAAATGCCAAAAAGTGCATTGTCATCCCCTTTGGGAAAAACAGTGCCCACAAATTACTACATAGGTGGTAATCCATTAAGTATGGAAGAAGTAATTGGGGACCTGGGGACCCAAGTAGATGGTAATCTCTCCTTTGACAATCACGTTGCCAAAGTAGTTAGAAAGACCTTCTATATAGCCCATCTTATCATGAAAGGGTTCGCATCTAGATCGAGAGGTCATTGTGCCCCCTCTACTCATCACTTATCAGGCCCATAATTGAATACAGTGCCCCATTTGGGATGTACCTTACCAGACACCTGCAGCAACTGGGAAGACCCCAAAAGTACCTCACCAAGAGGATCATGGGACTCAAACAGATGCCCTATGCACTTCAGCTAAAGAAACTCCAGCTCTACTCAGTTGCGTACCGCCTACTCAGAGGCGATCTGTGTCTGACGTATAAAGCCATGTCCAACCCAGAATTAATGGACATGCTCCACCTCAAGAAATCCAAATCCCTTAGAGCTTACACGCTCCAGGGACTTGAACCTCAGCACAGAAATAAATAGGACATGCTGGAGGGGCAGATTCATATCCCAGAGGCTCCCCTCACTCTTGGAACAAAATCCCAATCCATATTAGGCAGAGCCCCTCACTGACCCTATTCAAGAGCAATCTTGACGAGTGGATGAGAGACCGTAAGTTTACCCCTAGGATCTCTTCTGTGTCCTTGCTAGACAGAGGTACAGTAAACTAACCTTAATATGGCTACCTTCTGTGACCTACTATACAGAGGCACAGTCAGCTAATCTAAAAGGGTGGCGAAAGCCAAACACACTCTGGCTAGGCTTATAAGTGCCCTAGGGCAGATAGCCTAGTATCAACCTATGAACCTAAGACTCTCCTTGATGGCTCTTATGATTTGGGTTCATTCTCTCCATAAGTTGGTTTTTGAAGGTTCCCTGCTAGTATGTGCAGTAATGTCATACTGCTCCTTATGAGTGCACCAAGCCCTTAAATTCACTAGTTCTTTTGTTGCTGCTTACAGAGTTTGAAATTTATCACACACTATTGAAAAGTTCCCATATTTGGCATGTTTATGTAGATTGCCAAGTCTCCATCTGACCTTCTTATTACTCGCCAAAACCTGCACTTCATTTCCCTTACTGTACTCTGTAGGAGAGGTGCCATGCTTGGAATGAACACATTAGCAATAGACACTAGTGTAATTTCATGTTATACATTGTAAGATTGAGGTATTACAGGAATTTCACTCTTCCGCAAAATACAACAGTCTTGAAGTTTGGTAGCAGGTACTGGGGGTCTTGCTGCCACCTTTCCTATGTCTGTAGTCTAGCATGGGTTATCTGGGGCACAGTAAAGGCTTTAAACCTGTGCTCCACATTCTCAGATCAAAACCCAGAGCGAGTCTTTTCACCGCATGCCATCTTTAGGAGGTATGAGTTGTTGCACTGGTTCCCTTTTATAGCCGTCTCCTGATTTGTCATACATATTAACACATTGCAATCTGAAGCTAGTGGTGGGTGTGGGATGCTTTTTATTTTTTTAGGTTGGTATAGGGAATTAGAAGACTCGGGTACTGTTATCTTTTGAGGGCAGTTTGTCCTCACCCATTCCCTTTGATATGAGCCTTTCTTAGGAGACTTGAAGTTAATGAGGACCAACGTGGAGTGGCCACTGGCTTCCATTCCTTCTGCCCGTAAATGTTTGAATCAGTTGTTGTGTCTTTCGGCTTTTTCCCGGTTTGGGGTCGCCACAGCGGAACTCCGGTCTGCTAATGATTGGCAGCAGATTTTTACGTGCAGAGTTGCCAGCCCTGATGCATAACCTTCAACGAAGGTATGCCCATTCACGCATGTCTCCACACAAGACGCTCTAGCTGAGAATCGAACAGGACAACGTCTTGCTGTGAGGCGACAACGCTACCGCAGCACCACCACTATATGGGGAAAAATGTGCAAGAGTCTTGTCATTCAATCCATTCAGCTGAGTATTAAAGATGCCTTTATGGCAGCTTGGAAGTACTCTTTGTTACTGTGACACTCAAGAAGGTGGACACCATTTACAAGTCCCTGTATGAAAGGAGCTAATCTCTCAATTGCCATCTAGAACTGATTCTTGTTTGATCTCTTGGAGTAGTGTAAGTCACGTTTGTCTTCCAGAACATTAGTCATTAAATCAGTACAGCAAGCGTTTTTATAGTGTCTTGTGTACTGAAAGGCAGCAGTAAAGTACCAGGCTTTGCGAGCAAAAAAGGGAACGTCGGGGGGGGGGGGGGACATACCTCAGACAGTTCCGAAAGTAGTAGAACTAGCAGAACCAATAAAAAAAAATTAGTCTTACTTGAATATGCTACTAGTACATGCCACCTGGAATGTGGAATGAACTGCAGGACATTGCAAGTGCTGAGAAGAGAACTGTTGGCATACATCAAAGACTGAATCTCATGAACTTTAATCATAGCTTGATATTTAGTATTGTTGTCACTGTATTAAAACCCAAAACCTCTGCAGAAAGTTTTAAAAAAGGGAGGAGTCCAAAGCTTTTGGCAAGTGTTGGAAGAGAAATGCTGTTTGTCATTGGGATTCAGGGCCCTTTACTGTGGGCTGCTGGGAGAGAATACCTGGAACATGTCCCTCTTGAGTTGAGTTCCAGTTTTCCTTAATGGCTCAGGCAGTGGAAAAGCTTGCAGACCTTATTGAATCTAAGCTGAAGGAGGACTTTATGAACCTTGTTAGGTTTTCATGTTATCTAATATTTTACAGTCTGGAGTTGCTTGCTTGTGCTGATCATCTCATTTTCAGTCCATGCCTCAGTATTTGCACGTCATTTTTTCTAAGCAATTTGGTTGTAATGTAGATTAAAAATTAGACCTTTATTCATGTTTTCAGTAAACTAGTCATATTTGTCATTTTTAGTTCATTTCTCTGTGGCAGCTCATTGGTCTTGTGCTGTATCCTTACCTTCATTGTTGCTTAATTACTTGTTTTTAGAATGTCTTCATATGTTTATAGCAGTAATGCAATTCATTTGCAGAATTTGATTCTTTTCAATTAAAAAGAACACCTTCTGCAACTATATTTCTACTTGTTCTTTTTGCCTACTGACAGTCAGCTGGCCCTGTTGGTTCTGCTTTCAGTGAAAGCCAGTCACAAGGTGTGGTCACATAGGGAGCTGTTATGGTTTTGATGACCCTACCATCCTTCATCTTTGCAGCAGCTTGATTGATCATATTCATCGTCAGACTCGCAGTTATGCCTTTTTCAGTACTCACGGCTGCACTCCATCACAATGCCTAGTTGTATGTGTTTCAAGGCACTTGTCACACCTTACCTTGACACGGTCTCCACTGGGTGTCAGTATTGCAGAAGAATAAGCCGTCCCACTCTGTCAAGATAGTTATGCCTACCTTCCATTCTGCAGCACCTGGGTCAGTAGTTACCCCTGAGTAATCAGGGGCACAGTCGGGGCTTTTTCCCAGTCTGCTCTGCAGAGAGCTTCATTGTATAGGTGATAAAATAGTACAGATGGCTAATGTTGTTGAGAGATCATTCTACAAATTTTTATGTCCAGACGCAATGCACCTTAAATAAAACCCAACAGTAAATCGAATGCATTATTTTGTGCTGTATTTGATTTATAGTTTTCCATTTTTAATTCAGAGTATTTTAGTATGACCTGTAATTTAGAATTTAAGTCCTAATTACATAATGCTATATTATTAAGAAGTATTCTCCTTTTGAAGATTACCTGAACATGTCTGTGGGTTAAATCAAGACAGGAATTAGTTCATTTGGTTTCACTGAATCCTATTTAGATTGCTGGAATTAGCAAGACTGCAGAACTGTGGAATGAGGTTTCTTCATACCCCCAAGACCGCACATTTTTGTTTGGGAGTATTTGTAATTTTGGTAAAGGTGTTGACCTTATGCTGTCATTTTTTTTGATTTGTGGATCTTTCTTTAAGGTCTAAGCACATGAACTTGGAACATTCTAAATACTTGGTTCAGGAAGGATGTACTGTGGATTTCAAAAGATGTTCGAGTGTGCCTGTGCTGGCACAGTTACAGCAATTCTGACCTTTGAGGCCCCCAGTAGTGGGGTGATTTTCAGTGTTTGCCCTGGCATCACCACCAAGGATTAGTGAGACCTTCCATGTACTCAAGTTGGACCATATTATAGCGCTCTTATGTTCTGCCTCACAAAAAAGTCTCCATTTGAGAGAGTTGGTCTTGGCAGAGTACTGGAGATCTGCTTGCACTTGCCTGTTAAGAGGCTGCAGAAACTGTCCATTTGGAACAGAGCAGGGACTTTTAATTTCATCTGTCTTGCTCGTTGGACCTTTAGGGGAAGAACTTAATCTGATATTGTCATTTCCATTCATTCCTCAACTGTTGGGTTCAGATCTGATCCTGTGATCCGACTCTGCCACTTCTTCCAGCTTGTGGAATAAAAAACTCTCAAACTCCTCCCTTTACTCATAATCCCCTCATTACCTTACATAACCTCAGATCTTGTTTGCCACTATAGCATTCACTGAAAACTCGAGTGAGGCGTAATACTGTTCATGAGTTGGCTTCATTTCTAATGAAAACAAATAACCTTTTTTTTTCCCCCAGCTCTTTCCTTCAGTCACCTTTTTTGACCGTCATCCACGGCCTCATCTATTCGCTGTCCCAAGAGCCTTACAGAAGTTGATGTGAACAGGATGATGAGAGAAGTTCCTCAGGATGAAAATACAAATGGGAGTTTTCCCAGTTCCGACTACATCAGGTCCAGTGACCCTTGTCCGTACTAGTCCATTATTGGTTCCTTCTCTGATCTGATCTTTGGTCTCGGAGCTGTCGGATTGGAGTCTGCCTTGGATACAAAGATGTTGCCATCTTCAACTCTTATGGTGTCAGAGTGGTCTGCCACAGAGTACTTTGGAGCCAGACTACTGTTGGGGCCTTAGCATTGACGCTGACCCCTGGGTGTTGGAATCTACTCCAGAAGTTGTCAGTCATTTCTTCCCATTTGGAGTTTCAGCGCTGGACAGCTCTACTTTGACTGCCTCCTCGAGTAGTTTGCCTTTCAGGCAAAGAGAGTCAATGGCCAGTGAGTCTGCCTTATCGGATCCGTCTATATCTTTTTCCTCCAAGGCATTCCGCCTTTAAGGTGGTGGAGAGAACCTTCTTGTTCAGACTTCTGTTCCCTGTTCAGTTCCGACTACCCAGTCCCATTCAGTTCTGCATCCAGATCCTCAATCATCTGTTCCACTGGGACAGCCAGCCTGGACCAGTCTCCAGACCACCCACCAGGGTATAGTAATCGCTTCCAACACCTCACCGGAGCATGACACCAAATAAGTCCCTAGGAAGAGGAGGTGCAAAAGGAGACTTTTGGACTCACTGCAAGAGTCTGTCGCAGAGAACACCGATTTTGATGAAGGGGAAGGGTCCCCCAGGTCACCTCATGAGTGTGTCTCATTTGGAAGATGTTTAGCTCTCCTGAAACAAAGGGTGGTTGGTTCTCCAATGACCTTTCCCAAGAGGAGTCTCTGTTCCTGGAGGCCTTTAACACACTGGCCCATCTACCTCCTGGGTGATTTCTGCCTGCCACTGAGCTCATTGATTTGGTCTCTATGGGTGTGGAAGAAGCATGACACGAATGAGCCCATCCCTAAGAGACCAGGTAGGATCCTGGCACCACCTACGGATAGAACATATTGGAATTGGGGAGTTGCTGTTGATGCTATGGTCATACTGGTGGCCACTAAGAAGGAACTAGCAGAACAAAGTTCCAAATACCTCCTTGGGACCACATTGTCTCCGGTAGAGAACACAGTTTCCTTGTAGCTTGGCTACCCTTCAGTCCATTTCAAACGCCGACATAAGGCTCATCTCCCATATGGCTGAAGGTACTTCATGGGCTGTGGGTTCAGGTATTTCCATCAGAAGACCTGCCTTGATGCTCTTGTGTGACTTTATGGAACCCTTCAAAACTTCTTCATTAATGCTGCCTTTGATGGAAGCTCCTTATTTGGCCCCAAAGTTAGACACGCACTCTAGATGTGAGCAGGAAGGAAAAACCCTGTCTGTTGTGGGTGTATGTTCATCCCTACATCAGAGAGCATGCCTAGAAATTACAAATGATTCATGGATGTGGAGGATAATATCCAGAGATTTATATAATGCTATTTTCCCACTTACCATGACTAGTTTTAAACAGAAATCCATGATGATCCAAAAACTGGATAGAAGCAGCAGCACTAGAAATAAACAAGCTACTAGAAAACGTCATCCAAGAGGTCCACGCAGACCAGAAAGAGTCAAAAACTTATTCAAGATTCTTTTCAGTGCCAAAGAAAACAGGGGACTAGAGACCAAAGATGTCCTTCAAGGATGCATCTGCAATCCTTACAAATGGGTTGTCCTGTCGTCAGGCAGCCCTTCGGTCGGCCAGATTCCAAAGTGTGGGTCTGGCTTCGGCTGGTGTCGCACTCACCCGACGTCATCTCTGCTGGTCTTCGGGTATAAAGGCATCAGCCGACGCCATTTTCCCCAGTCTTTCTTGCTGCGTGGCGCCCGAAGCAGAAGCTGTTCGCAAGTGCCGGTCGGTCAGATCCAGAGATTACTACTACCGAATACTACTTCGAAGACTTCTAAAAAGCTAAGTACCCCGTTGGGGACTCTTTCTTGCCTCAGCCGATGTCAGAAAAAGTAAATAACTGTTTAACTTGTGGGAAACAAATACCTCATAAAGATTTCCACTCTTACTGCTTACCTTGTTTAGGCCCAGACCACGACGTAGCAGCTTGTTTAGCCTGTGCTTCCTTCAACCGACGAACGCTTAGGCGTCGGTCGGAGTTTGCTGAACAGTTTTTCGGCTCAGATTTTGCGTACATTATGCCGTCGGATCCTCCGACTACTCAAATTGTTAAGAAACGCAACGAAAAGGACCGACACTCGCAGTCCGTGGTTTCGGCCGAAACCACGGTTAAGCAAACCGCGAGTGTCTCGGTTTCGGCCGTAACCGAGTAAACAGTTTAATCTTCAGCCGAATCCATGACTACTACCGAGGCCCCTTCTACCTTAGTTGAATCGGCCTCTGAAGTTTTGCCTACTACTGTGGTTTCTCAAGAATTATCGGATACCATCCTTTTGGATGTCTCTACCCCAGCACGTGGCGCTGCTAGGCCTCCTGCAACCATGTCTATAAAGGCCTTTGCCAGGGCTAAAGCAGCCAAATCTGCTAAGTCTGTGCCTGTTAAGCCCCCCTCTCACAGGCCCAGTTCCAGCTCCCAAATGCTTACTCTGGCAGAGGCTCTCATCTCTTTAATAAGGGGATCCCAATCTCACCCAGACAGGGCCTCTCAACCTCCAGAAAAGAGACCTAGAGCAGAGCCCCCTGAGCCAGTGTCCTCAGATGATACAGACAATACAGACCATCCAGAGGCTCCTTTTTCTACATATGAAGATTCTGATGCTGAAGAATCTATTCCTTCTGCCTCTCCACCAGAGGAATTTTCCTTTGGGGAAACCTTACATGCCATGAGAGAGCAATTCCAATGGCAGGGACAAGATTTCTCAGATTCGAGAAAAGGCTTAGGACCTTTTTACATTTACCGCAACATAGGCCCTTAGCTATACCTCCAGTTCTTCCTGTTGTGGATGATGCATTTAATGATGTTTGCACTGCTCCAGATACTTTACCTCCAGCCCCTGCTAAACCCGATAGGTTTTACAGGGTCCCGGACACTCATCACCAGACTATCTCCCAGGGGCCTAAGGCAGTAGATTCGACCTCAGCGAAAAACCCTCTCCCTTCTGAAAGGGAATCCAGGTCCTTAGAGAGATGGGGTAAAAAAGTATACACCTCTGCTACTCTTTCAGCTAGAGCTTTGAACTGTCAGTTTCATATGATCCAATACCAAGAGTTTATGCTTGATCAGTTAACTAAGAAACTGTCTTCTGATGATTCCTTAGATAAGAAATATGTTCTAGAAATGGTGAATAACATTCAGCAGGTTAGTAACCATTCTTTAAAATGTGGCTATGATGCACTGGAGGCTTCATTTAGATCAGCCATGACTGGCACAGTTATAAGAAGGCATGCATGGTTGAAAGAACAGGTCCTACCGGATCATGTTAAAGCAAAGCTATTAGATGCTCCTATGGATAAGGTCAGTCTATTTGGTTCTCCTGCCCAACAAGTAATGAAGAAAATGGAAGAGAAGGCAAAATCTGTACAAACAGTTAAAGATTTCTTACAGGTTCAGCCCCCAAGGTTTAGCAGGAACTGGCCTTCCAAAAATTGGTCCTTTCCAGACTCCTCTAAATCTCAGAGAGGCAGGAATAGACGTTCCAGAGGCAGAAATCAATCCAGAGGAGGTGCCTACAGGGGACGCCAATGGCAGGGCAATAACCAACGAGGCACAGATTCAACCACTACCACTGCAACAGGACAAACACAGTGACTTGACTCTGACACCGCCTACCAGGGAACAAATAGCAGCACCCTTAGGCGGAAAGTTAGCTTTATTTTCAAAAAACTGGCACTATATCACAAGAGACAAGTGGATTTTGCAAACTATAGACCAAGGCTACAGGTTTCATTTCTACACCTTACCAGTAAAAAGAGGAATGCCAAACCTACCACCAAATCAAAAGACAGAAGCTCTAAAACAAATAACTTAACTGACAAAGATGAGAGCTGTGGAAAGGGTACCACCTACAGAACAGGGCAAGGGATTCTACTCCAGACTCTTCCTAGTACCAAGAAAAGAGAAACGTTGGAGACCTATTCTCGACCTGTCCGCTTTAAACACATTCATCATTGTTCCAAAATTCAAAATGCTGACCCTACAGCAACTTCTTCCCATGCTGGGCAAGGAGTATTGGCTGGTGACTCTAGATCTCAAGGAGGCATACCTGCACGTCCCCATACGACCAAATTGCAGAAGATACCTCAGATTTCTTGCAGGATCAGAGCATTATCAATTCTCAGCATTGCCCTTTGGCTTATCTACTGCGCCCATAGTGTTCACGAAATGCCTGGCATCAGTAATCGCTCACTGCAGGCTTCAGGGAATCCAAATTTATCCATACCTGGACGACTGCCTGATACAAGCGGACAACAAAAGCAAGCTGACACAAGACCTACAAAGAGTCATTTGCTTACTACAAGCCCTGGGATACACAGTCAATTTAAAAAAAGTCAAGACTGATACCATCCCAAACAAGAACATTCTTGGGTGCAGAATTGGACACAGTAAAACAGATGGCATTCCTAACTGCAGAAAAACAAGAACAACTTCCTCTTTACTTCTTGGCATTAACAAAGCAGGACAAACTAACAGCAAGGAAAGTACTGCAGGCCTTGGGCTTCATGGCCTCCTGCATAATCCTGGTCCCCCATGCCAGACTGCATATGAGAAAGCTACAGTGGTATCTAAAGAATTTATGGTCTCAACACAGGCACAGCTTAGAAACCGAAATACCACTCATCCCATGCCTGAAACAAGAGTTCCTATGGTGGGCTCAGGCATGCTAGTCAAACCCAGGTTTGCCCTTCCACAACATACAAACAAGCCAAACCATCACTACGGACGCCTCAGACCTCGGTTGGGGGGCCCACATGCTGGACAACTGCATTCAAGGCTTATGGACTCCAGATCAGCTGCACCTGCACATAAATCAAAAAGAAATGCTGGCAGTAAAACTAGCAATCCAGATTTTCAGACCATTACTCAAAGAAGGCCAATTGATGATAAGGACAGACAACACCACAGTCATGTGGTACATCAACAAACAGGGAGGCACTCATTCATACCCCCTATGCCGAATGGCTCTGGACCTATGGAATATGGCTCTGAGCTACAACATTCAGTTACAGGCAATATTTGTACCGGGAAAAGAAAACATCCTAGCAGACATGGTAAGCAGAACTACTTTGGATGCCCACGAATGGATGCTACACCCGGACATCTTCATGACCATCACAAAGAAATGGGGGATGCCACAAATAGACCTATTCGCATCCCCACTCAATCACCAGCTCAAGAAATTCTGCACAAGGACATACCACCCACTTGCTTGGAAGGTGGACTCTCTATCCTTCAGTTGGAAAGGCCTGACAGCATATGCATTCCCACCTCTTCCTTTGATGCACAAGGTACTACTGAAAATCAAAGAGGAACATCCAAGGGTAATTCTGATAGCTCCAAATTGGCCAAGGCAACATTGGTATCCATTGCTGAGGAGCATGTCTCGAGGGGAAACGTGGACACTACCCCTGATTCCTTCGCTGTTAACTCAGAGCGACTACAACATCCTGCATCCAAACCTGAAAACTCTGCAACTAACTGCCTGGAACATTGCATAAGAGCAACTAACCCAGATTTATCTCAAAGGGTTAAAGACATTATCCTTGAGGCCCGCAGACCTTCAACAAGAAGGAACTATGCAGGAAAATGGAAAAGGTTTGTCATTTGGAGTACTGAAAGAGGGAAAGATGTGTCAAAGGTAGATATTGCCAACATCCTGGAGTATTTGGCAGAGCTTCTCCATACAGGCCTGTCCTACTCCTCCATCAAGATACATGCATCAGCTATTTCTGCAGAATACAGCTTCGATCCCCCTGTCTTCTCACATCCTCTACTCAGGCAGTTTCTGAGAGGAATTAAGAATGTAAAACCTCCTAGGAAACCACCATTACCAGCATGGGACTTGAACTTTGTGCTAGAAAAATTGACACTCCCTCCATTCGAACCAGCAGCAACAGCAGATTTTCAACACCTATCCTGGAAAACTGCTTTCCTACTGGCAATTACTTCAGCAAGAAGGGTTTCAGAACTACAGGCTTTAATGGCAGTACAACCCTTCCTAATCTTCCATCAAGATAGAGTATCCATGAGAACTAATCCTACATTTATGCCTAAGGTGATATCCAGAGTGTCTCTAAACCAGGCAATCCACCTACCTACCTTCTTTCCCAATCCACAGAACAGGGGGGAAAGACTGCTGCATACCTTGGATGTACATAGACAGTTGCGCTACTACCTGGACAGAACCAAGGGCAATAGAAAAACAGGCCAGCTTTTAGTAGCTTATGCAACAGGAAGGGAAGGAAAAGCAATTTCCAAACAAACAATCTCCAAGTGGATAGCAGATTGCATAAGATTCTGTTACTCCTACCATGGAAAGCAAATTCCACAGAACATAAGGCCTCATTCTACAAGGGCTACTGCCACTACCACAGCTTTCTTACGAGGAGTGGCTACCAAGGACATTATTGAGGCTGCTACTTGGACCTCCGTGCATACATTTGCCAAGCATTATAACTTACCTCTATACTCTAGATCCCGAGCAGGGTTTGCCACTGCTGTTTTGCAAGGGATCCTAACTACACCATAATTCTTCTTCCTCCTCCCCTAGTTTGGCTATGGTATTCTACCCATTTGTAAGGACTGCAGATGCATCCTTGAAGGACATAGTACAGTTTTGTACCTACCATAAATGTAGATGTCCGAACAGGATAGCATCTGCAGTCAGGATTACCCACCCTCCTTCCCCTCTGTGGTACTCCTAGGGTATTTGCCCACCTACTAGCTAGCTAGGGGGGGATATCTTATGGTGTATTTGTTTGTATATATGTACATACATGCTTATTTTTTGTGTTTGCCTTCTACTTTTTGGAAACATTGGCATTTACCCAAAATTTAGCTTTCCAAGAGGGCAACTGGCATCTGGGGCAAGAAACACTGAGGAAAATGGCGTCGGCTGATGCCTTTATACCCGAAGACCAGCAGAGATGACGGGTGAGTGCGACACCAGCCGAAGCCAGACCCAGACTTTGGAATCCGGCCGACCGAAGGGCTGCCTGACGACAGGACAACCCATTTGTAAGGACTGCAGATGCTATCCTGTTCGGACATCTACATTTATGGTAGGTACAAAACTGTACTTTCCAGATGATCACATGAGAGTCCATTCTTCCTTTTCTGCGCAAGGATGGCTGGATGTGCTTTATCTTCAAGATGCATGCTATCATATAAAAATGAGCAGGCAGTCCAGGACTCGTCTGTGCTTCCGGCTGGGAGCCAGTCATTAGCAATTCAGAGCACTGCCCTTTTTAGTCTTGGTATTTGGCGGTAGTTTGCCGCTCACTGGAGACTGCAGGGATTCCGGGTGTTTCCATATCTGGGCAACTGGCTCATAACTGCTCTGACCAGACATCTAGTTCAAGCTCTGGACTACTTAACTCTGGTTATGCTCTCATTTGGGGATTTCTATCAGTTGCAACAAATCTCAACTCCAAACCAACTCGGATAGTTAATTCATTGGTGCTCTTTTCAATATGATCCCTCAAATAGCTTCTCTCCCTCTGTCCCTGGTTCAAACAAATCGGTACCAGGTCAAAAAGGTCAATTGAAAGTTTATCTATGTCAGCGGCAATTACTCTCGTACCAATGGCAAGGTTCCATATGAGGATCCTTCAACAGACACTCACAACCTAATAGTTTTCTCTCCAATGGTCATTATCCAGTCAAGTCAAAACACAAGCTTGCAAAAATTACCTTCCATGGTGGCTCCATTCCAATCAAATACAAGGATGACTTCCCTTAGTTCTCTCTCAGCCCAAGGCTACAGTGACCACAGATGCCTCTCAGTTCAGGTGGGGGGACATGTCTTGGGACAGGTAGTCCAAGACGCATGGTCCCTGAAGAGGCCAAAATACATATCCATGTCCTGGAAATGAAAGCTGTCATAGCATTGCAGGCCTTCCAAACATTCTCCCCACCTGGACTGTTGCAATTCAGAGACAGATGTTAGTAGTCTGGTACATAAACAAGGGGGAACCAGATCTTGACCCTCTTTGTCAAGAAGCTATAACAGTATGGGAATGGACGATCTCATCCAGTTACTTTCTGATAGCAACGCACATTCCGGGGAAGTCTAACATAATTTCAGGTAAGTTAAGCAGGTCTCTATTAATGCCTCCATGAATGGTCTGTCAACATGAAGGTGGCAGAGGATTTTGTCATGGGGCCAGCCACGCTGCAATGTGTTTTGCATCTACTCAACAAATCAGTAGGTTTTTTGCCCTGATTTCCCCCCAGTGGGGGGAGTCCCTGAGAGATGCTCTACTTCACGTTTGGCCCCCCAGTCTCCTTTATGCTTACCCCCCAGTACCCCTCATTCCCAAATTTCTCCCGAAAGCATTTCAATTGGATAACACGTTTATTCTCATTGCAACTTACTGGCCACGTCAGATGTTTTTTCTTTCATTGGCCTCCTTTTGTACAACCACCTTGGATTCTGGATCCAGCTCCAGACCTATTGCCTCACGCGACAGACACGACTCATCCAAACATTTCAGGCCTCAACCTGACCACATGGTTTATCCATTTCCATTAATTGCTAGATAATCCAGGCCCTCCACACCTGTCCATCACATTCTTTTATCATCCCACAAAGCTTCCACTAGAAAAGTTTACAAAAGTAAATGGAAAAGTTTTATTGTTTTGTGCACATAAAAATTTAGCTCCCTTTTCTAAGATTCTTGATTTTTGCTAAGATTGTCAGTGAAGGGGCTAGCTCCTCAACTTTTGGAGTGCAATTAGCAGCCATTTCCAATTTCCATGTAGGAGTAAATAATTCAACTTTAGCATCTTCCAAACATTGTGAAGTGTTTTTCAGAGGAACATATTTACTTAGACCTCCGTTCTAGGATCCTACTCCTCATTGCTTCAAAAGGAGGTTTGGTTAAGTCCTGTAAAACAGTATGTAAATCCCATCGGCTATGATTTAAAATTGACCTGGAAAACTATCTTGTTAGTTGCTATTCCTTCTGTCAGAAAGGTGTAAGAACTCCAGGTTCTGTCTAAACTTCCTTATTTGATTTAATCTTTACTGACCAATCTTTCAAGTCTACCTATGGTGGTGCTAGAATCCAATATTAATCAGGATGTTCATCGTGTTTCATTGTTGCAGTCATTACAATTGGGTTATCCTGCTGGCAGGCTACCCGCAGTCGGCCTGAATTCCAAAGTCTGGGTCCGGCATCTGCTGCTGTCGCCTCCTCCCTGACGTCGGTGCCCCAGGGGTATAAAAGATGCAGCTGACGCTATTTTCTTCAGTTTTTCTTGCCGCACGGTGCCCGAAGCAAAAGCAGTTCAAGTGCCAGTCGTCCGACTCCTGAGATTTTCGTGTTCAATTTTAGATCCGAAGTCTTCATTTAAAGCTAAGTACCCCGTTGGGGAAACTTTTTTTTTTTGCTCCAGACCGATGTCAGAAAAAGTTAATAATTGTATTTCTTGTGGGAAGCAAGTACCTCATAAGGACTTCCATTCTTACTGTATTCCTTGCCCTAGGCCCTGATCACGACGTTGCTAATTGTCGGTTTTCTGATAGATTTAACCAGCGCACTATAAAGCGTCGGTACGATTTTGCATTTCACTACTTTGGCAGATGATTTAATTACACAATGTCGTCTGATAGCCGTCTGACTACCGCAATTCACAAAAAACATAAAGAAAAGGACAGGCATCCAAGGTCCAAAACTGACGACGAGGCTTCTTCTAAGCCAGTCGCCGGTTCTCAGTGAGGCACTTTCTCAGCCCCTGATGCCCGCTACTTTAGAGCCGCAGGCCGCTACCGACTCCCACATGGAGCCGACTAGGCCGCTGGAAACTCAAGGTATTGGAAACTCTGAAACTATTCCCTCAGATGGGTCCGGAGCCGCTGAGCAGGCATCTGCTTCCGAGGGTGTTTTCAGGCCTACACAGTTATTTGTTAAACCGACTTCAGCTTCAAAGGCAAAGACTAAAGCACCTCTAAAGACAAAGAAACAAGTACAACAGCCCCATGGACAGACCTCCATGCCTAGAAAACAGATGCTCAAGATGGCCGAAGACCTAATTTACTTTGGTCAGGGGTTCCCATCCCCCTCCTGATGAGACCTAGGCAAGAGACAGAATATGAATCTTCAGATCAGGTTTCCATTTAGTCTGATTCCTCTTCTGAACAGGAATACTCTCTTCCTCCCTATGAGGATTCTGATGCTTGAAGAATCTATCCTTTCAGCTTCTCCTCCTGAGGATTATTCTTTTGGGGAAACCCTGCATACCATGAGGGAGCATTTCCACTGGGAGAGCCAGGATTATTCAGAATCTAAGAAAAGGCTCAGAGACTTCCTTTTACTACCTCAGCACAGGCCCCTTGCCATTCTACCTGTGTTAGACATTGTGGATGATGTATTTTCAGAGTCCAGTCTGACATCTGACTCTCTACCTCCAGCTCCTGCTAAGCCAGATGGATACTATAGGGTTCCTGATTCACATAAATTTCTTTTTAAAAACCCTGCTGCTGATCCAGAAACTCTCGGTCCCAAAGGGGTCAAGGCTTCCACTGCAAAAAACCCTACCCCCTCTGACAGGGATTCTTGGGCACTGGACAGATGGGGGGAAAAAGATTTACACTTCTGCTACCTTGGCTATAAGAGCTTTAAATTGTCAGTTTCATATACTTAAATATCAGCAATATATTATGTCACTGCTTAAACAGAAAATGTTTACAAATTCTGAATGTGCAGAAAACAAAGAAATGCAGGATTTATTCTATGCAGCTGAACAAGTGGGAAAACATACTTTGCAATGTGATTTTGATTCTCTGGAGGCCTCCTGCAGGGCTGCTGTTACGGGTTCTGTCATTAGGAGGCATGTTTGGTTAAAGGAACAGAATCTGCCTGATCATGTTAAAGCAAAATTATTAGATGCTCCATTACAGCATGATTTCTTACAGGTTCAGCCTCCAAGATTTAGCAGGCACTGGCCTACAAAGAATTGGTCCTTTCCAGTGTCAGACAGGCCACAAAGAGGCAGATACAGACGCCCTAGAGGCAGATCCCAGCCCCAAGGCTCTTACAGGTCTAAACAATGGGGTGCTTTTACCTCCAAAAGCGGAGAAAACAAATCACAACCATACAGGAAACAGTCCCAATGACTTCCTCCTGCCAGCACCAAGCACTTATCTTCTGGAATCTCCTTTAGGGGGAAAACTAGCACTTTTTTCTCCACTGGCACATAATCACCCAGGACAAATGGGTCTGTGACAGTGTCACAAGGTGACAGGTTCCACTTTCACACCCTGCCAAGGGCAAACGGTATGCCAGACCTGCCAAAAAATCAATGGGCAGAGGCACAAAAGCAAGTTTCATCCCTCATGGACATGAGGGCCATTCAGCAAGTACCACAGCAAGAGCAGGGACCAGGATTTTACTCAAGACTTTTCTTGGCGCCCAGAAAGGACAAAGCCTGGAGGCCAATACTGGACCTATCTATTCTAAATGCATACCTGGATATTCCAAAATTTGAAATGCTGACTCTGCAGCAGCTTCTGCCCATGCTGGGCAAGAAGGCTTGGCTTGTAACTTTAGACCTAAAAGAGGCATACCTGCATGTCCCAATCAGACAATCTTGCAGAAGATACCTCAGATTCATAGCTGGCTCGATGCACTACCAATTCTCGGCACTGCCCTTTGGCTTATCTACTGCGCCCAGGGTATTCACAAAATGCCTGGCACCAGTAATAGCATTTTGCAGACAGAGGAATACAAATATATCCTTACTTGGACAATTGCCTTATTCAAGCAGAGAACAAGGACATTCTACTACAACATCTGGCGTTTGTACAAAGAATACTAACATGTCTAGGGTACACAGTAAACGAAAAGAAATCAAAACTAGTACCCTCTCAAGAGATAATATTCCTGGGTGCAAGCTTAAATACAACTGCCCAGATGGCTTATCTCACGCTAGACAAAGGCAACTGATTACTTATTTCAAAATGTTGGCAACAAAGACCTAGTTATCTGCAAGAAAAATGCTGCAGGCTTTGGGCTTCATGGCATCCTGCATTCTGCTAATTCCATATGCAAAACTGCATATGAGGAAACTACAATGGCATCTAAAAAGTGTTTGGACTCAACATTGCCACAGCCTGGAAACAATAATTACCCTTATTCCCTGCCTGCAACTGGAGTTTCGATGGTGGGCAAAGGCCTGTCATCACAACAAGGGGCAGCCATTTACTATACCCCCAGCCAGGCAGGCATTAACAACAGATGCATCAGATTATGCCTGGGGGGCACACATGGCAGGAAGATGTATTCAGGGCACATGGTCCGCAAGCCAAATGCATCTACATATCAATCAAAAAGAGATGCTAGCTGTTCAGAATGCCCTGACAGCCTTCAAGGATTTACTTCATCCAGGACAACTACTGATAAAGATGGACAGTACTACAGTCATGTGGTACATAAGCAGGGAGGAACACATTCCTACCCCCTTTGCAGACTATCCATGACTTTGTGGGACACAGCATTGACTTACCAAGTACATCTGCAAGCTCAATTCCTGCCAGGAAAGATAAATACTCTGGCAGATGAACTAAGCAGAAACCTCATGGATCCCCATGAGTGGAAATTGGATCCACAAGTCTTCAACATGATAACAAGGAATTGGGGATGCCCGGACATCTATTTGCCTCCCCTCACAACTACCAACTACAGAGATTCTGCACAAGGACTTATCACAAGCAAGCATGGAAAGTGGATGCTCTATCTTTCAGCTGGAAAAACTTAACAGTATATGCCTTTCCTCCCCAAGGTACTTCTAAAGGTCTGACAAGAGAAGCCAAAAATGCTTCTGATTGTCCCAGACTGGCCTCACCAGCACTGGTACCCAATCCTAAGGAACTTGTGTCAATGCCCAGCCTGGATATTACCTCAAATTCCTCACTTACTGACCCAACAAAACAATTGGATCCTGCACAGCCAACTCAGGACCTTAAACCTGGCAGCATGGTGGGTAATGTAGCCTTTCAAAACACACCCCTCTCTAAAGTGGTGTTGGATGTTATTTTGGAGGCCAGGAGGCCCAGTACCAGAAAATCTTATGCAGAAAAATGGAAGATATTCTGTGCTTGGAACCAGGCACAAGGAATTGACATGATTGTACCAAATATCCCTCAGATTTTACAGTACTTTGCTGAGATGCTAGACAAAGGCCTGTCCTTTTCATCAATTAAGATTCATGCCTCTGCCATTTCAGCTCATTACAATACAGAGCCACCTATTTTTTCTCATCCTTTTATTAAGGCAGTACCTCAGAGAAGCCAAACCCTTACTGCCTCCAAGGAGATCACCAATACCTGCATGGGACCTCAGTTATGTCTTGGAAAAACTCACCCTGTCTCCTTTTGAGCCAGCCACTACAGCTGATATAAAAGTTTTATCATGGAAAACAGCTCTGCTCGTAGCAATAACCTCTGCAAGACGAGTCTCGGAGCTACAGGCACTCATGGCTGTGGAACCTTTTATCATTTTCCATCCAGATAGGGTTTCTCTAAGGATGAACATTTATGCCCAAGGTAGTGTCCAGTGTGGCCCTCAACCAAAACTATTCATTTGCCTACCTTTTATCCAGACCCACAGAATAAAGGTGAGATACTTCTGCATTATTTGGAAATACACAGACAGCTGCGCTTCTACTTGGACAGAACCAAAGCTTTCAGAAAGACTGAGCAATTACTGATGGCTTATGCTGCAGGATCACAAAGAAAGGCTATCTCAAAGCAGACCATTTCAAAGTGGATAGGCCACTGCATTCGTTTCTGCTATTCTCAACATGGCAAATCAGTGACTAAGGGCATTAGGCCACATTCAACCAGAGCAGCAGCCACTTCAGCAGCCTTCCTCGGGAGGAGTTCCAACCAAAGATATTTTAGAAGCTGCAATCTGGAGTTCAGTGCACACTTTTACAAAGCACTATCACTTACTACTGTACTCTAAATCCAGACCACTGTACTCTAAATCCAGGCCACTGTAGATGTTCATCGTGCATACAGCTGCAGTCATAACAGATGGGTTGTCCTGCCGTCAAGCGGGTCCTCGGTCGGCCGAATTCCAAAGTCTAGGTCCAGCGTCAGTTGTCGTCGCTTCTTCCCTGATGTCAGTGCGACAGGGGTATAAAAGAACCAGCCGATGCCATTTTCTTCAGTCTTTCTTGCCGCGCGGTGCCCGAAGCAGAAGCAGTTCGCAAGTGCCGGTCGGCCAGCTCCTGAGATTACAAATATCTACAACCGAAGTCTTCTTGGAAGGAGTTGCAGGATTTGATACATAGTGCAGAGCAAGTAGGTAAATATACCTTGCAATGTGGTTTTGATGCTTTAGAAGCCTCATGTAGAGCTGCTGTTACAGGATCAGTCATACGTAGACATGCTTGGCTTAAAGAGCAAACCTTACCAGATCATGTCAAAGCTAAATTACTGGATGCACCTCTGCAAAAAGATGTATTGTTTGGTGCTAAAGCGAGGAGGTATTAAAGAAAATGGAGGAAAAGGCAAAATCAATGCAAACAGTGAAAGATTTCCTACAGGTACAACCTCCACGTTTCAGTAGAAATTGGCCTTCAAAAAATTGGTCCTTTCCAGCCACTGACAGACCCCAAAGAGGTAGATACAGGTGCCCGAGGGGTAATCTCAGGAATCGTTTAGAGGCAGACAATGGCAAGCACCTACCCAAAGAGGTAGTGAGGATAGTTCACAGCCATTCAGAAAGCAGAACCAATGACTTTCCCCTTTGCATGCCAAGCAAGGCTCAAATGGCAGCACCTTTAGGCGGGAAACTGGCACTATTTTCAAAAAATTGGCATAATGTCACAAAAGACAAATGGATCCTGGACATTATAGACAGAGGCTACAGATTCCACTTTCACACCCTTCCAAAAATGAGAGGCATGCCAAACCTGCCACACAATCAAAGGGCAGAGGCACAAAAACAAATTTCAGATCTCATGGACATGATTGGAGACCTATTTTGGACCTATCCATCCTAAACACTTTTTTACTCGTGCCAAAATTCAAGATGCTCACATTACAGCAGCTTCTTCCCATGCTGGGCAAAGGAGTCTTGGCTGGTAATATTGGACCTCAAGGAGGCATACCTGCATGTCCCTATCAGACAAGATTGCAGAAGATACCTCAGATTTCTTGCAGGTTCAACACATTATCAATTCTCTGCATTGCCCTTTGGCTTATCTACTGTGCTCAGAGTGTTCACGAAATGCCTGGCATCAGTAATTGCCTACTGCAGACTTCAAGGGATACAAGTATACCCCTATTTGGATGACTGCCTAATCCAAGCGGACAGCAAGCACATACTTCTGAAACATCTGGCTTTTGTAATAAGGTTGTTGAATTCCCTGCGATACACAGTCAACAAAAAGAAATCAAGGCTACTACCATCTCAAACAATAATTTTCCTGGGTGTCAACTTGGATACAAACACCCAGATGGCCTACCTCACGCCAGAGAAACAAGGGCAACTAACTCAATACTTCAGAAAAATGGCGACTTTCACCAGGCTGACTGCAAGGAAAAACCTGCAGGCTCTGGGATTCATGGCATCTTGCATCCTACTAATCCCATGTGCAAAGCTGCATATGAGGAAACTTCAATGGTACCTAAAAAAAACCTATGGTCTCAGCACAGCCACAGCTTGGAAACAATAATACCACTTATTCCATGTCTTCAAAAGGAATTTCTGTGGTGGGCTCAAGCATGCCAACGAAACACAGGTCTCCCATTCTGCAAGCCTCAAGCAAGCCAAATCATCACAACAGAAACCTCTGATTACGCCTGGGGGGCGCACATGACAAATCGGTGCATTCAGGGCAGATGGTCCCAAAAGGAAAAGCACCTACACATCAATCAAAAGGAAATGCTAGCAGTAATAAATGCTATTATAGCTTTCAAAGACCTGCTGCATCCAGGCCAGCTATTGATAAGGACAGACAACACCACAGTAATGTGGTACATAAACAAACCGGGAGGAACTCATTCATACCCCCTATGCAGGCTAGCCATGTCTCTTTGGAACATGGCTCTAGAATTACAAATCGAGCTTCAAGCACAGTTCCTGCCAGGCAAGGAAAACACGCTGGCAGACAACCTAAGCAGAAATATGACAGATCCACACGAATGGAAGTTGCATCCTCAAGTTTTTTCAAAGATAATTCAAGCATGGGGAAGGCCAGACCTAGATCTCTTTGCCTCCCACAGAAATCACCAATTGGCAAAATTCTGCTCAAGGACTTTTCATCCACAGGCCTGGAAAGTAGACGCACTCTCTTTCAGTTGGACAACAATGACAGTCTATGCCTTTCCACCTCTTCCTCTGCTCCCCAAAGTTTTATTAAAAACCAGAGCAGACAGACCACAGATGATTCTCATCGCTCCAGACTGGCCAAGGCAACACTGGTACCCACTCCTGAGGAGCCTGACGCATACCCCACCATGGATCCTGCCTCTAATGCCTCTTCTACTGACTCAGCACAACTTCAAAACTCTTCAGTCAGCTGAAAACACTCAGTCTAGCCGCATGGAAGATTCCTTAAAATCACAACAGACCCTACTCTCCAAGGAGGTACAGGATGTCATTTTGGAGGCCAGAAGACCTTCTACTAGAAAAGCCTACTCCGCCAAATGGAAACGGTTTTGTGCTTGGAATGAGAAAAAGGGCCAGAACCCTGGGATATTGAATTTACCTCAAATATTACAGTACCTAGCTGAGATGCTAAGCAGTGGACTTTCATTCTCTTCCATCAAAATCCATGCCTCAGCCATTTCTGCAGAGTACAACACTGATCCTCCTTTATTCTCTCGCCCCCTCTTAAGACAGTTCCTCAGAGGGGCTAAGAATATTAAACCCTCAAGGAAACAACCAGTGCCTGCCTGGGATCTCACTTTCATTCTAGAGAAACTGACTTTGCCTCCTTTCGAGCCAGCTGCCTCATCAGAACTACAATATTTGTCGTGGAAAACAGCCTTCCTGCTGGCTATCACCTCAGCTCGCAGGGTTTCTGAACTACAAGCCCTCATGGCTGTGCAACCTTTCATCATTTCCCATCAGGACAGAGTTTCCTTACAAACCAACCCTTCTTTTATGACAAAGGTAGTATCCAGGGTAGCCTTGAATCAGGCTATCCACTTACCTACCTTTTACCCCAATCCTCAAAACAAAGGGGAGAGGCTACTACATTCTTTGGACATTCACAGGCAACTACGCTATTATTTGGACAGAACAAAGCCTTTCAGAAAATCTGAGCAACTCTTTGTGTCCTATTTCCAAACAGACAATCTCAAAGTGGATAGCCCACTGCATACGCTTTTGTTACTCTCTTCATGGTAAAACTGTACCTACAGGCATAAGGTCGCACTCCACTAGGGCCACAGCTACCTCTGCAGCTTTCCTCAGGGGGGTTCCTACCAAAGATATTTTGGAAGCTGCCACTTGGAGTTCTGTGCATACTTTCTCCAAGCACTATCACCTGCCTTTATACTCCAAATCTAGAGCAGGTTTTGCCACTGCAGTTTTGCAGGGCATCCTAGCTCCTCCTAGTTCCACCTAGTGCCTACCACCCTTATTTTAGCTTTGGGATTCTACCCATCTGTTATGACTGCAGCTGTATGCATGATGAACATAGTACAGTTTTGTACCTACCATAAATGTAGATGTTTGAGTGCTAATACAGCTGCAGTCCAAGTTTCCCTCCCTCCTTCCCCTCTGGAACAGGCCTAATGGCTATAACACCTCCTCATACAACCTGATTGGGATATTCTTTTATGGTGTATTTGCTTGCAACTACTGTTTTGTGATTATACTGCATTGCATTATTGCATAAATTTATGTATTGCCTTCCTTCTGGGGGCACCTAACATCTGGGGCAAGAAAAACTGAAGAAAATAGTGTCTGCTGGTTCTTTTATACCCCTGTCGCATTGACGTCAGGGAAGAAGCGACGATAACCGACGCTGGACCTAGACTTTGGAATTCGGCCGACCGAGGACCCGCCTGACGGCAGGACAACCCATCTGTTTTGACTGCAGCTGTATTTGCACTCTAACATCTACATTTATGGTAGGTACAAAACTGTACTTTCTGCAGGGCCTCATAGCCGCACCTAATCCTATTTAGCTCCAGTCTCCCAACCTTAGCTTTGGGATTCAACCCATTTGTAATGACTGCAACAGTGAAACACGATTAACATTGTGCAGTTGTGTACCGACCATAAATGTAGATGTTAGAGGGTATTCACTGTTGCAGTGCAGGTTACCCTCCCACCATCCCCCTTATCTTTGCTGGACCTTATCTGTACTTCTCTATTCTATACAACCTATGTGGTGTATTTGCTTGTAGATGAAGGAAACCTTTACCTTGGTGCATGCATGCTTTATTGACATATTTTTAGCCTACCCTTTTGGGGGCAGCTGACATCTGGGGCAAGAAAAACTGAAGAAAATGGCGTCTGCTGCATCTTTTGTATCCTTGGCGCACTGACGTCAGGGAGGAGGCGACAGCAGCCGACGCCGGACCTAGACTTTGGAATTCAGGCCAACTGCAGGTAGCCTGCCAGCAGGATAACCCAATTGTAATGACTGCAACAGTGAATACACTCGAACATCTACATTTATGGTAGGTACACAACTGTACTTTATCAGACTTCCAGTATTCTTTCCAAATTTCTCAAAGGAGAATATTTGTTACACCTGTTGGGTTTTCGTAGACATAGACAGTTAATGTTTCTATCATCACAGAACCAAAAATTTGAGGAAATCCGACAAATTATTTTCTTTTTCTGAATCAAAATTAGGCAAGCCAGTTTCTAAAGTGGCTTTTGCCAAATGATTGCCTGATTTGTATTTTTTTTTTGTGTACAAAAAAGTGGGTTTAACTTTACCAAAACTAGCAAAAATCCATTCCACCAGATTTATAGCAAGTTGTCTAGAACTTCCTTGGATGATATTTGTGCAGCTGCAACTGAGCTAACCCTCGTACCATTGTTCTTCATTACAAATTGTATCTGGTCTTTAGGGGCAGAGCTGACTTTGGCTCAGCTGTGCTCAGGAAGATTCTTCCTTCCTTAGTCCTTCCAGGAGTTAAGGTTGCTGTTTTTCATTCTTTGTCAACTTCCCTCCTGCTTACCCCCCCCGCTTTACTCTTGGAAAGATCAAGGGATGCTTTAGGAACCACTCTTCCTTTGAGTCCCCTATTCTGATATTTCATTATTTATTTCTGTGTAGGACTAGGGGCAGCAAACGAGATCCAAGGTTTGTAAGGTGATGAGGGCATTAAGCGTTAGCTTGTGTTCCATGAGCTGGAAGAAGTGGCTAAATTGGATCTGAACCCAACAGCTGAGAAAGAATGAAAATGGACAACACAAATGGAACATTATGGTGAGTACATAACTTTTTTTTTTTCCCCATTTTTATTCTGGATTTCAGCACCTTACAGTCTGCAGATTTGGTAAACCCTTTTCTGGGTGATCAGGCTTGAGATCCTCTAAAATTCAACAGTCCCTCTTGGTTGGGGGTTACTGGATGTCCCTTTTCCCCCTCCTCCTTTGTACCCTTAAGTGATGGCCACACAGAGTAAGCAAGTGTTGCTTTTTCGGTTGCACAGAATATTTCAGTGTTGGATGTGGTGGTTAAAACTTTGCTGGAGAATAACCTTTTGTATTCCTGTTCCCGAGTGTCATTGAATCCCAGTAACACCACCCAGAGCTCTCTGGTAGTGTCACTGTAGTAGGTGTTTTTGTGGTTGCAGTCCCTGGATGTGGTCATAGTCCCCTATGACTCCAGAGCAGAGGACTGCTTCTTGAGCACCAAGCTGGAAATTCACCAGTGCTAGTTATTCATTTTCTTAGAGGGCCCTGGAATTTATTATGGTTTGGTAACCTGGGAAAGAGGAATCACAGGCTCCTGTCTTGGTTCCTAGTATTGGCTACAGCAATCTTCATTGCAGTGGACTGAGGGGCCCATGGCTGTATAGCCATTGTGCACTTAGAACTCCACCTTGGATCTAAAAAAATATATATTTTTCACTCTTTCTGAACCATTTTAACGCCTCAAAATGACGGAGTGGTGTTGTAGAACTTTAATGTTTTTCCCCACAAATGGCTGCCAGTGGTGCTTAACATGTCAACATGATCTTGTTTTTCTTCAACTTTTTCTTTTCACTGTAAACCATTTCAATGCTAGACATAAGGAAGTAGTGGTGTATTCCCATCCCATTGACATGTAATGGGATTAGTGTCAGTCACTTTTCATCCTGCATACCTTCTGTAACTGGACTGTTTTTTTTTTTTTTTTTTCTCCCCCTGGAGTGACTCTCTCTCATTTATGCTTGCCTCAGAGCCCATTTTACACCATACTAAAGAGTTGTATAGCTGCAACTAAAAAATTAGATTGCAGGCCTTAAATTAGATTGCAGGCCTTAAGTTCACATTTTTACAAACATACTTCACATATATTGCTATACATCATGTAACTGAAGCAACATTACATAAATTATTCAGTCTTTGCCCTTGTTTAATAAAGATTTTTTTTTTTTTTTTTTTTTTAAACAATTACTTATGACATAGGCGGTCATACATATAAGACTCCCTCTTATCCAGATGTTCTTCATCTCACATTGCTGCAGTCCTTACATATGGGTAGTCCGCTGTCCTCGGTCGGCCCGAATACCAAAGTATTAGGCTGACGTCGGTCATGGGCGCTCAGATCTGACATCAGAGCGTCAGGGTATAAAAGCGCATGACCGACGTCATATCCTCAGTCTTTTTTGCCGCATGGTCCGATGCAGAAGCAGCGTTGCAAGTGCCGTTCGGCGTTCTGAAATTTTCGTATTCTGAGTTTCAGACCGAAACCAAGTTGGGCTAAGTACCCCGTTGGGGAATATTTTTGTTTTTTCTTGCCTCAGTTAATTCCGGATGTCAGAAAAAGTGAATAATTGTATTTCTTATGGGAAACAGATACCGCATAGGGATTATCACTCTCTTTGTATTCCTTGTTTGAGACCTGAGCACGACGTAGTCGGGTGTCGGTTTTGTGCTAGGTTTAATAAGCGCACCATAAAACGAAGGTTAGATTGCGCTAGGCTAGTCTTTGGTAAGCGGTGTAATTATAATATGCCGTCGGATCCTCTGACGCCCGCTTCCACGAAGCGCAAAGACAAATCTTTGAAACCCAGACAGGATGAGTCGTCCGTTCCGGACGCCGGTCCTTTAGAAGCTACGGTGGGACCTGTGGATCCGGCCGAAGTTTCTGTTGAGTCTCAGGGGGAAACTTTGATTTTGCAAGATGTGGCCTCACAGGAGTCAGGTCAGGCTGAAGGGGCCTCTCAGGTTACTGTTCTCCCTTCCATACCTAAGGTGGTTAGGCCTTCTCCTACTGTTTCTAAGGCTCCTTCTAAGGGCAGGACTGTTTTGCCTTCCTCTGGTGTCAGTCCTAGTACTGCAGGGTCTGTGCCTAAAAAGCACATGCTTAAAATGGCGGAAGATTTGATTACTTTAATTAGAGGTTCTATGCCCCCTCCTGATAAGAGGCCTAGGGTGGAGCCAGAGTTGGAAAGTTTGGATCAGGCCTCAGATGACTCAGAGTCTTCTGCTGAAGACATTCAAGATTTTCCTCCTTATTCTGATTCTGATGCAGAGGATTCCACTCCTTCTGCTTCTCCTCCAGAGGATTTTTCATTTTCAGAAACTCTACATTCCATGAGGGAGCATTTTATGTGGGAAGGTCAGGATTTCTCTGATTCACGGAAGAGGCTTAGGGAATTCTTGTTTTTACCACAGCATAGACCCTTGGCTATACCTCCTGTTTTGGATGTTGTTCAAGATGTTTTCTCGGAGGCTTCCCTTAATCCAGATTCTCTGCCTCCTGCCAGTTAAACCGGACAGGTATTACAGGGTGCCTGAGGCTCATAAATACCTGTATAAGAGTCCTAGGGCAGACCCAGAAACTATTAGCCAGGGGCCTAAGGGTGTCAGAGCCTCTATTGTAAAGAATCCGGTTCCTCTAGATAAGGAGGCTAGAGCTTTGGATAGATGGGGTAAAAAGGTGTATACCTCTTCTACTTTAGCAATGAGGGCTTTAAATTGCCAGTTTCATATGTTGAAGTATCAGAATTTCCTCCTTACTCAGCTAAAATCTAAAGTGGATGCTTTGGCAGAGGGCATAGAGTGTAAAGAATTGCAGGATTTGGTACATGTCTCTGAACAGGTGGGTAAGCATTCTTTGCAGTGTGGTTTTGATGCTTTACAGGCTTCTTCTAGGGTGGCTGCCACTGGTTCAGTTCTTCGCAGGCACGCCTGGCTTAAGGATCAGAATTTGTCAGAGCATGTTAAAGCTAGAATTTTGGATGCTCCTTTACAGTCTGAAGTTTTGTTTGGTCCCCCTGTGGAGTCGGTCTTGAAGAAAATGGAAGACGAGGCTAAGTCTATGCAGACTGTTAAAGATTTTTTGCAGGTGCAACCTCCAAAGTTTAGTAGAAATTGGCCTACTAAGGGGTGGGCGTACCCTTCTGCTGATTCTCAGTCTAGGGGTAGATCTAGATGTGGTAGGGGCAGAGCTCAGAGTACCTTCAGACCTAGAACATGGAGTTCGCCTGCACATTCTGCAGGTGAGGGCAGGGGCCAGTCCTTTCGTAAACAGGCCCAATGACCTGCATTTTCAGCTGCCAGATTCTTCTTGCCTGGCAGCTCCTTTGGGAGGAAAGTTAGCGCTCTTCAAGCAAAACTGGCTTTTAGTCACCCAGGACAAATGGGTATTGGACATTATAAACCGAGGCTACAAGTTCTATTTCCATACTTTGCCTCCTTTCAAAGGCATGCCAGACGTTCCTCCTCAGCAAAGGATAGAGGCTCACAAGCAGATTTCTTTACTTCTTCAAATGGGAGCTATACAGCCGGTCCCTCTGTCAGAAGTGGGCCTAGGATTTTATTCTTGCCTGTTTCTAGTACCAAAGAAAGGGAACACGTGGAGACCGATTTTGGATTTATCTATCCTCAACACTTATCTGGACATTCCAAAGTTCAAAATGTTGACGTTACAACAGCTTTTACCTCTGTTGGGAAAAGATCACTGGATGGTAACTCTGGATCTCAAAGAGGCTTATCTTCATGTTCCTATCAGGCCCTGTTGCAGGAGGTACCTGCGTTTTCGGGCTGGAACTTTACATTATCAGTTCTCTGCATTGCCCTTTGGCTTATCTACTGCGCCCAGGGTGTTCACAAAGGTTCTGGCTCCAGTGATAGCCTTCTTCAGGTTAAGAGGAATACAAATTTATCCTTATTTGGACGATTGCCTGATTCTTGCTCAAGACAAGGACGAACTTCTTCATCATTTACAGTATGTGATGGCAGTGTTAAGGTGCCTAGGGTATTCTGTGAACGAAACAAAGTCCAGTCTAGTACCCTCTCAGGACATGTGCTTTCTGGGTGTGAGACTGAATACAGCTTCCCAGATGGCTTTTTTGACCCCGGACAAACAAAAGAACCTTACTCTTTACTTCCATCAAATGTCTCTACGGTCCAGGCTGACTGCAAGGACAGTCCTTCAAGCCTTGGGGTTCATGGCATCTTGTATCCTGGTGCTTCCCAATGCCAAACTGCATATGAGGAAGCTTCAATGGTATCTCAAAAATGTATGGGCACAACACTGCCAAGATCTAGACACTGTCATTCAAATAATACCTTGCATTCAAAAGGAATTTTTGTGGTGGGCTCAGGAATGTCACCTAAACAAGGGACTCTCTGTGACCCGACCAGAGGCGAGTCAGATTCTAACGACAGATGCCTCGGACAAGGCTTGGGAGCACACCTCAATGGAAAATGGGTTCAAGACACGTGGCCTGCCAGACTTCAACATTTGCATATCAACTTGAAGGAGATGTTAGCAGTCCAATTTGCATTGATGGCTTTCAAGGATTTACTTCACCCAGGGCAGGTGTTGATTCAAACAGACAACACAACTGTCATGTGGTACATCAACAAGCAAGGGGGAACCCATTCGTACCCTCTTTGCAGGCAAGCGATGATTTTGTGGGAGACTGCTCTCAGTTTACACCTTAATCTTCAGGCAAGGTTTCTACCAGGAGCACAGAACTCCTTAGCAGATGTGTTGAGCAGACAGATAGTGGATCCCCACGAGTGGAGATTGGATCCTCATGTATTTCAAAAGTTGACAGCGTTATGGGGAACTCCAGACATAGATCTGTTCGCTTCTCCACTAAATTACCAGTTGCCAAAGTTTTGCACAAAAATGTTTCATCCCACAGCTTGGAAGGTGGATGCTCTATCATTCAGTTGGAGCAATCTTCATGTCTATGCCTTTCCACCTCTGCCAATCCTCCCCAAGGTACTCTTGAAGGCCAGACAAGCCATCCATGATTCTGATAGCGCCGGATTGGCCTTGACAGCACTGGTACCCACTACTGAGGAGTCTAGTACGGGAGCCTCCATGGCCTTTGCCTTTGATTCCGCACCTTTTGTCTCAGGAGGGCAATCACTTCCTCAATGTCAGAATTCAGTCTCTGCATCTAACAGCCTGGCATATTCTGTTTTAGACCCTGGAGGGTCTCAGCTTCCACAACAAATTTTGAATGTTATTTTGGAGGCCAGAAGGCCTAGTACAAGGAAAGTTTACGCTGATAAATGGAGGAGGTTTTTTATTTGGAGCAAAGCGAAGGACTTTGATGTTTCCAAGCCTGATTTAAGTGTTTCTCTTCAATATCTTACTGATTTATTGGACAAGGGTTTGTCTTTCTCCTCTATAAAGGTTCATGCTGCAGCCATTTCTGCTCACTATGACTGTGACCCTCCATTATTCTCTCATCCTTTGTTTAAGCAATTTCTTAGAGGGGCAAAGAACATAAGACCCCCACGTAGAGCTCCTACTCCTGCTTGGGATCTCAATTTTGGGTTGGAAAAACTTACTCTACAACCTTTTGAGCCTGCAGCTACTGCCGAGTTAAAGTATTTGTCATGGAAGACTGCTTTTTTGTTGGCCATTACCTCTGCTAGAAGGGTTTCTGAATTACAGGCCCTTATGGCAGTAGAACCTTTCTTAATTTTTCATAAGGATAGGGTATCTTTGCGTACTAATCCTTCCTTTATGCCTAAAGTGGTTTCTAGTGTGGCCTTGAACCAAACTATTCATTTGCCTACTTTTTATGCAAACCCCCAAAATAAAGGGGAGAAGATTTTGCACACTTTGGATATTCACAGGCAGTTGCGTTATTATTTGAGCAGAACTAAGGGGTTCAGGCAGTCTCAGCAGTTGTTTGTTTCTTTTGCTTTGGGTTCTCAGGGAAAGCCTGTTTCAAAACAAACTATTTCTAAATGGATTGGTTTTTGTATTGCTTTCTGTTATTCCCATCATGGTAAGGAGATTCCGGCTGGAATCAGACCTCATTCCACTAGAGCTACTGCCACTTCTACAGCCTTTCTAAGGGGGGTAGCTACTAAAGATATTTTGGAAGCAGCTACTTGGAGTTCAGTGCATACTTTTTCTAAACATTACCACCTTCCTCTTTATTCTAAGTCTAGGGCTGGATTTGCCACTGCAATATTACAGGGCATTTTGGCAGCTCCTAATGCTTTTTGAGTTTGCCATCCTCCCTTTACCTCTGCTTTGGGATTCTACCCATATGTAAGGACTGCAGCAATGTGAGATGAAGAACATAGTACAGTTTTGTACCTACCATAAATGTAGATGTTCGAAGATCCACATTGCTGCAGTCCAATTTACCCTCCCTCCTTCCCCACTGTAGTTTGGAATGGTTGTTTGGTTTAGGTGGTGGTGGTTGTTGGTGCATGTTTTTGGGAGGTATTCTGTTTTTGGCTGTGGCCCTTCTTTTTAGGGCCTTCTGACATCTGGGGCAAGAAAAGACTGAGGATATGACGTCGGTCGTGCGCTTTTATACCCTGACGCTCTGATGTCAGATCTGAGCGCCCATGACCGACGTCAGCCTAATACTTTGGTATTCGGGCCGACCGAGGACAGCGGACTACCCATATGTAAGGACTGCAGCAATGTGGATCTTCGAACATCTACATTTATGGTAGGTACAAAACTGTACTTTTCTCTTTAACTGGCCATCAAAGTTCTGCTATAGCAGTAGCAACAGACAACAGAAAAGAACACTTCCATCTCCACTGGGCAGTTTGGAACATCTTGGCTTATTTTAATCTTAACTTGCAGTTTTTATTTTATATATTGCAAGTTTGTTTTTGTGTCCATATTTTAAGATTAAAACGACTACTGAAGTTTTATAAAAAGTGAGCTTTCATTTTGAAGTCCAATCCTTTGTACTGGATGCGAGTGTGGTTTGTCATAGAAAATCTAATGGAAAATAAAAGTTCTACTTTTGGTATCAGAAAAGGTGGATTGAGGAAAGAAACCAGTACAACTGGACACATCCCTTTATGAAGTGATGTCCTGCAAAGTGATCACCTTTGTAAATACAGCTACAGGGTAATACAGGAAAGCAAGGAACGGTGGATGTTCTTCGTGTTTCACTGTTGCAGTCATCACATTTGGGTTATCTGCCTGCAGGTAACCCTCAGCCAGCCTGAATACCAGAGTCTTTGGATTTCTGCGTCTGATGCTGTTGCTTCTTCCTTGATGTCAGGTCGTCAGGGGTATAAAACATGCAGCCGATGCCATTACATCAGTCTTTCTTGCTGTGCGGTGCCCGAAGCAGAAGCAGTTAGCAATTGCCGGTCGGCCGACTCCTCTGAAATTTTCGTTTTAGAGTTTCAGACCCGAAGTCTTCAAAAAAGCTAAGTACCCCATTGGGGATCCTTTTTCTTGCTCTAACCGATGTCAGTAAACGTTACCAATTGCCTTGCCTGTGGAAAGCAAATACCTCCTAGAGATTTTCATTCTTTCTGCATCCCCTGTTTAGGCCCAGACCATGACGTCCCTCGTTGTTTTTGTGCGATGTTCAACGCCCAAACTATTCGTCTTCGGGCTATTTTTGCAACCAATTACTTTGGTACTCTATCTGTGTACTCCGAAATGGCTTCGTTAAGCCATTCGACTACTGATCTTTTGAAAAAAAAGTAAGGATAAAGACAGAGACAGACCGCATACAACGTTTCCGTTAAGCTAGTCGCTAGTCCGACTAGCTTCTCAGTGAGGTGTTTTCGCAGTCCTTTATACCTGCTACTTCAGATTCGCAGGCCTCTACTGAGACCCATTCAGAGTCCAGTATGCCGCAAGATGCTTCTACGACTATGAAACCTGTGGATGTCTCTACTTTAGATGTGTCTGAAGCCACTGTGCAGGCACCGGCCTGATTAACAAAGTCTTGGGTCCTGCGTTGGTTGCTGTCCCTTCTTCCATGACGTCAGGTCGTCAGGGGTATAAAACATGCAGCAGATGCCATTACATCAGTCTTTCTTGCTGCGCGGTGCCTGAAGCAGAAGCAGTTCGCAAGTGCCGGTCGGCCGACTCCTGAAATTTTCGTTTTCAGAACCAAAGTCTTCTACTAAAACCTAATTGTAACCAGAAAAATCTGCAAAACGCCAATAACTAGTCCACCAAGAGAAAATTTATTGCACCAACAACAACGAGATAAGCGCTTTCGTTATTCATCCCCCTCATACTAAGAGAAATATTGTTAAGGGTCAGATGGTGAGGGTGGTGAGAATGTGCTCTGAGGTAGGCTTGGTGGAAAAGGAAATACAAACTGTTATGAATATGTTTTTAAACCGTGGCTATCCCCTGGATTTTGTTAAGAAGATTAAAGATGAGGTTTTGGCCTTATGGAATGTTAGGTACATTCCTTTATTAGGTATAGGTTTGGATTCTGCTGCCAATACTTCCAGTGCAAACAAAGATTTTTCACAGGCTATGGTTATTACCTACGGTGAAACTGCCAAAGAAGTAAAGAAAATTATTTCCAATAATTGGTCTATGTTAAAATGTAACAATGAGCTTTTCAAGTTCATTGGACAAGAGCCCATTTTTACCTATAGAGTAGATAATAATTTGAAGTATATTTTAGATTATAAACATGAGTCAAAACTAATTAATAATAACAAAAAAGTAGGCACCCACGAGTGTGGCTGCTGTGAGTTTTGCTCTTTTATTAATGAATATCTTAATTTTAAGTTAGGTCCTTTTGGCATTCAGGTGAAATTTGTATATGGTTCTTGCATTTCCACTGGTTTAGTCTATTCGCAAAGCTTGCCCATGTTATTATGTGGGCAAAACAGAAAGGAGGTTAAACCGCAGGATTTACGAGCATTGTTATTGCATTAACAAAAAATATGTAAAAAATGCCCTTAGCAAACACATTATTGATCATCCCAGTCACAGTTTTGTTTTTGGGATCCTGAAAATTGTGATGGTGGACCATAGAGGGGGTGACTGGAAAAATAAATTGCTCAGGGCAGAGACTAAATGGCAATTCAGATTGAATGCAGAGGTACATCCTGGGTTAAATGAGGCTATAAGTATTAAACCTGAACTCGGGTATAGAGCCTGTGATCTTTGAGTTCTTCAATATATATATATATGTATATATATATATATTTTCTTCAGGGTTTATCTGTATAACTCATTATGCAGGTTATTATGCATGTTGTCACATATGTTTTATTATACCTTCAATGTTTTTTATAGGATTTTGTTAGCATTTTACGTAATATCATGTTTATTATTCATTATTCATGTGTTTAATGTCACATGGTTAGGGTCATGACTATAAATGTAAGTGTTTATGAGTGTTTCAATAGATCTGTTGAAGTTTGTATGACGAAAGCGCTTATCTCGTTGTTGTTGGTGCAATAAATTTTCTCTTGGTGGACTAGTTATTTATTAGTTACTTGTGGTGTTGCTGCATTTGGCATTTTGGTTTCCTAAAAGCTAATTGTATTACTTGTGGGAAGCAAATACCTCATACGGATTTTCATTTGTACTGTATTCCTTGCCTAGGCCCTGACCACAACGTGCCTTGCTGTCGGTTTTGTGTTAAATTTAATCAACGCACTATTAAACGTCTGTATATTTTTGCTTCTAAATATTTTGGCTCTGGATTTAACTATCCAGAAATGTAGTCTGTTAGCAATCTGACTACCGGAATGCCTAAAAAATGGAAAGAAAAAGACCGTTGAGGTCCGAAACCAATGACGAAGCTTCTAAGCCAGTCGCCAGAATGTCGGTACTCAGTGAGGTACTTTCGCAGCCCCTGATACCCGCTACTTTAGATTCGCAGGCCTCTACTGATACCCATTCGAAGTCTGGTATGCTGCGAGATGCTTTAAGTATTGAACCCGCGGATGTCTCTACCTTAGATGGATCCGGAGCCGCTGAGCAGGCACCGGCTTCTGAGGGTGTTTTCAGGCCTAAAGATTTGTATATTAAACCGATGCCATCTTCGAAGCTAAGGCCAAAATCTACTTCTGTATCTAAAAAAAATGACGCTGGGGCCACATGTACAGGCCCCAATGCCTAAAACACAAAATGATCAAAAATGGCTGAGGATTTAATTACATTTATCAGGGGTACCCATCCCCCTCCTGCTAAGAGGCCTAGGCAAGGCACTGACTATGAATCTTCAGATCAGGTTTCTATTTCTTCTGATTCCTCTTATGATCAGGAATTGTCTATTCCCACTTATGAGGACTGATGCAGAAGATTCCATCCCTTCTGCTTCTCCTCCTGAGGATTTTTCTTTTGGAGAAACTTTGCGTACCTTCAAGGAAAACTTTCACTGGGAGAGTCAGGATTTCTCGGAATCTAAAAAGATACTTGGGGATTTCCTTCTTCCTCAGCATAGGCCTTTGGCTATACCTCCTGATGTTCATCGTGTTTCTCTGTTGCAGTCATGACTGTAGGGTTCTCCCCTGCTGGCAGGCAGCCCCCAGGTCGGCCAGAATCCCAAAGTCTGGGTCCGGTGTCTGCTGTTCAACCATGCTCCCTGACGTCAGAGCGCCAGGAGTACAAAGTTGGCAGCCAACGCCATCTTCTCCTGTCTTTCTTGCCGTGCGGTGATAGCAGTTCGCATTTGCCGGTCGGCGGACTCCTGACGAAATTTTCCTGATATACTTCGGTCCGAAGACTTTCTTCTCCACTCAAAGCTAAGTTTAAGTACCCCGTTGGGGAAACTATTTTCTTGCTCCACTCCGATGTCAGAAAAAGTTCATAATTGTATTTCATGTGGGAAGCAAATACCTCATAAGGATTTTCGTTCTTACTGTATTCCTTGCTTGGGCCCTGACCACGACGTAGCTAGTTGTCGGTTTTGTGCTAGACTCAATCAAAGTACAATTAAGCGAAGGTGCGATTTTGCTTTTCATTACTTCGGTAGGCGCTATAACTACAAAATGTCATCTGATACGGTCCCGGCTACCGGAGTTCATAAATGTCGCAAGGATAAAGACAGGCCTCCGAGGTCCAAATCTGATGATAGTGCACAAGCGGAGCCAGCTTCAGGTTCGGCCGTCATCAGTGCGGTGCTTTTGCAGCCCCTGTCGTCGGCCATTTCAGAACAGACGGCCGAAACGGACTCTCATGAGGAGCCAACCAGGCCTTTAAATATTTCTGTTGCAGGACCTTCGGACAGTGCTCCTTTGGATGGGTCCGGAGCCGCTGTGCAGGTACCGGCTTCCGAAGGGGTTTTCAGGCCTACTCAGCTACTAATAAAGGCAAAGCCAAAGGCAAAGACTCCTTCAAAATCAAAGACCTCTACACAGGCTTCTTCTGAACCGGCTCCCAAGTCACAGAAACAGTTACTCAAGATGGCGGAGGATTTTACTTACTATGATTAGGGGTTCTCATCCCCCTCCAGACAAAAGGCCAAGGCAGGATGTTTCTTATGATTCCTCTGATCAGGCTTCTGTTTCCTCAGTTTCTTCTTCTGATCAGGAATATTCTTTCCCTCCTTATGAGGATTCTGATGCTGAAGAATCCATTCCTTCAGCTTCTCCCCCTGAGGATTTCTCCTTTGGGGAAACTTTGCATGAAATGAGGGAACATTTCCACTGGGAAGGACAGGAGTATTCGGAATCCAAGAAAAGGCTGAGGGAATTTCTTCTTCTTCCCCAACATAGACCCCTGGCTATTCCTCCTGTTTTGGATATTGTGGATGATGCCTTTTCGGAGGCTAACTTAACCCCGGACTCTCTTCCTCCTGCTCCTGTGAAGCCTGATGGATATTACAGGGTTCCTGATTCCCATCAGTTTTTATAAAAGAACCCTTCTGCTGACCCTGAAACCATTTCTCAGGGTCCTAAGGGAGATAAGGCCACTTCTGCCAAAAATCCTACTCCTACTGAAAAGGATTCTCGATCCTTAGAAAGATGGGGCAAAAAGGTGTACACTTCTGCTACTTTGTCCATTAGGGCTTTAAACGGTCAGTTTCATATGTTTAAATACCAGCAATTTCTATTGTCTGTCTTAAAACAAAAGCTTACTTCCATTTCTGCCTGTGCAGAGGATAAGGAATTACATGACTTGTTGCATGCCACTGAACAGGTTGGGAAGCATGGTTTACACTGTGGATTTGATGCCTTGGAGGCTTCTTGAAGGGCTGCGGCCTCTGGCAGTCATTAGGAGGCATGCATGGCTAAAGAAACAAAATTTATCTGAACAGGTAAAGGCAAAATTATTGGATGCTCCTGTTCAGCCTAATGTTTTGTTTGGATCGAAAGCTGAAGAGGTGATAAAAAAGATGAAGGATAAGGCGAAATCAATGCAAACAGTTAAAGATTTCTTACAAGTACAGCCTCCTAGATTTAGCAAGAATTGGCCTTCAAAAAATTGGTCCTTTCCCACTTCAGACAGGCCTCAGAGGGGTAGATACAGACGTTCCAGAGGGAGGCCTCAATCACAAGCTGCTTATAGACCAAGACAGTGGACTGCTTCCACCCCTAGGGGAGGAGAGGACAGGTCACAATCTCAAAGGAAACAAACTCTATGACTCCCTCTGTGGGGCTACAGGAACTTCTTCCCTGGAAGCCCCTCTCTGAGGAAAACTCTCTCTTTTTTTATCAAAATTGGACTCAAATAACCCAAGACAAATGGGTTTTGGATGTGGTTTTAAGAGATTACAAATTCCATTTTCATACCTTGCCAAGGCCAAGTGGATGGCCAGACCTTCCAAAACATCAATGGACGGAGGCCTTAAACCAGGTGCAAGCTCTTTTGGCTATGAATGCCATAGAACTGGTTCCTCTTTCAGAGATGGGAAAAGGGTTTTATTCAAGGCTCTTTCTAGTCCCAAGGAAGCAAAACTCATGGAGACCCATTCTGGATCTGTCGGTCTTGAACACCTTTCTAGAGATTCCAAAATTCAAGATGCTTTCTCTTCAGCAGCTACTTCCAATGCTGTCCAAAAATGCATGGATGGTAACTTTGGATTTAAAGGAGGCATATTTACACATTCCCGTCAGGCAGGATCGCAGAAAATACCTCAGGTTCAAAGCCGGATCGAGGCACTTTCAATTCTCTGCGCTGCCCTTTGGATTATCTACTGCGCCCAGGGTCTTCACCAAATGCCTGGCTCCAGTAGTAGCTTACTGCAGACTCAAGGGAATTCAAATTTACCCTTATCTGGACGATTGTCTAATTCAGGCAGACAGCAAGGATGTCTTACTCCAGCATCTAGAATTTGTACAGAACCTCCTCAAGTTCCTGGGATTCTCTGTAAACATAAAAAAGTCAAATTTGACACCATCGCAACAGATAACTTTTCTGGGTGCACTTCTAAACACCACAACCCAGATGGCATTTCTGACATCCGAAAAACAGTTACAGCTGACTTCAACTTTCAGAACTTTGGCAACTTTAACTCATCTATCTGCAAGGAAATTCCTGCAGGTTTTGGGTTACATGGCCTCCTGCATCCTTCTCGTACCATATGCAAGACTACACATGAGGAAAATACAGTGGTACCTAAAAAGTGCATGGTCTCAGCATTGCCACAGTTTAGACATACTGATCTCCGTCCTTCCTTGCCTTCAAAAGGAATTTCTTTGGTGGTCCAGGGCATGTGCTCTAAACAAAGGGAAGCCCTTCCGTCTGCCTCCTGCCTCTCAGATTCTAACCACGGACGCCTCGGATTATGCTTGGGGAGCCCATTTTCAGGGCAATTGTTTGCAGGGCCTTTGGACAAAGGATCAGAAGCACCTGCATATCAATTTAAAGGAAATGTTAGCCGTTCAGAAAGCTCTATTGGCCTTCAGGAATCTTTTTCAACCAGGACAACTGTTAATACGGACAGACAACACCACAGTTATGTGGTACATAAACAAGCAAGGGGGATCTCATTCCTAGCCATGGATCTATGGGACACAGCTCTAACTTGCAATCTGGATCTTCAAGCTCAGTTTCTACCAGGGAAACAAAACTTCCTGGCAGACAGTCTGAGCAGACGTCTTTCGGATCCACACGAGTGGATGCTGGACACCAAAATATTCAAGATGATAACAGCAGTCTGGGGATGTCCTCACATAGACCTCTTTGCATCCCATCTCAATCAGCTACAGACTTTTTGCACCAGGATTTTCCACACAGAAGCTTGGAGAGTGGACGCCCTGTCATTCAGTTGGAGGAACCTCTCGGGATATGCCTTTCCGCCTCTCCCTCTTCTTCCACGGGTTTTATTGAAGATAAAACAGGACAAGCCCAAGATGATCATCTTGCTGGCTCCAAATTGGCCTCGGCAGTTTTGGTATCCAACTCTAAAAAAACCAATGCCTGGAGCCCCCTTGGGTTTTACCTCAGTCTCCGAACCTTCTGTCTCAACATCAGGGTCAGGTTCTACACTCTCATGTCAGAACTCTCAGCCTGGCGGCCTGGTTAATCCAGGGCCTTTGATTTCTTCTTTACTGCCCAAGCAGGTTATGGATGTCATTTTAGAAGCCAGACGTCCTAGCACTAGAAAATCTTATGCAGGAAAATGGAAAAGATTTTGTTCCTGGATGCAGGCTCAGGATTCTGATCCTTTTCTTCCAGCATTACTTTGATTTTACTTTACTTGACAGATCTCTTACATAAGGGTCTCTCTTTCTCTTCCATTAAAATACATGCCTCTGCTATTTCTGCTCATTATAATACAGACCCTCCCATCTTTTCCCACCAGCTCATGCAACAGTTTCTCAGAGGAGCTAAGAACTTAAGACCTCCTAGATCTCCTCCTATTCCTGCTTGGGATTTCAACTATGTTTTGGAAAAACTAACCTTGCCTCCTTTTGAGCCTGCTGCTTCTGACATCAAGTTTTTATCTTGGAAGACAGCCATCCTGTTAGCCCTAACCTCTGCCAGGAGGGTTTCAGAGTTACAAGCTCTAATGGCTGTGGAACCTTATATTATTTTTCATCAAGACAGGGTATCTTTGAGGACTAATCCTACCTTCATGCCTAAGGTGGTTTCCAAAGTGGCTTTAAATCAAACTATACACTTGCCAGCCTTTTTCCCCACTCCTCAAAATAAAGGGGAAAGGATCTTACATTCCTTGGATGTACACAGACAGCTACGTTTTTACCTGAACAGAACCTAAGGACATCAGAAAATCAGAACAATTGTTTGTTTCTTGTGCTTCCAGTTCCCAAGGTAAAGCCATTTCAAAACAGACCATTTCTAAATGGATTGCTCATGGAATCAGATTTTGTTATTCTCACCATGGAAAGCAAATCCCAGGGAGTATACGGACTCATTCCACCAGAGCTGCTGCCACTTCTGCGGCCTTCCTCGGGAGTTCCTACCAAGGATATTTTGGAAGCTGCAGCTTGGAGTTCAGTGCATACATTTTCTAAGCACTACAGTCTACCTCTCTACTCTACTCTAAGTCTAGGGCAGGCTTTGCCTCTGCAGTCTTGCAGGGCCTTTTAGCCACCCCTTCCTCTTTATGACCACCTCCCTTTCTTTCAGCTTTGGGATTCTACCCTACAATCATGACTGAAACAGTGAAACACGATGAACATAGTACAGTTGTGTACACCTACCATAAATGTAGATGTTAGTGTCTTCACTGTTGCAGTCTGGGTTTCCCTCCCTCCTGTCCCCCTCTTATTTTTACTTGTGTATTTCCTTTTTTCACCATTCTTCTGAGGTGTATTTGCAAAGGTTATGGGACCTTTTTCATTTTGGGACTCCTGACATCGGGGGCAAGAAAAACTGGGGAAGATAGCGTCTGCTGTCAACTTTGTACTCCTGGCGCTCTGACGTCGGGGAGCATGGTTGAACAGCCGACGCCGGACCCAGACTTTGGGATTCTGGCCGACCTGGGGCTGCCTGCCGGCAGGGGAGAACCCTACAGTCATGACTGCAACAGTGAAGACACTCTAACATCTACATTTATGGTAGGTGTACACAACTGTACTTTCTAGACATTGATGTTTTCTCAGAAGCCAGTATGACTCCTGATTCCCTGCCTCCAGCTCCTAGTAAGCCAAGCAGATATTACAGGGTTCCTGATTCCCACAAATTCCTACCCTACTGCTGACCCAGAAACCATTTCTCAGGGTTCCAAGGGCGTTAAGGCTTCTACTGCTAAAAATCCTACCCCTTCTGATAGAGATTCCAGGACACTGGATAGATGGGGTAAGAAGGTTTACACGTCTGCAACCTTGGCAATCAGGGCTTTAAACTGTCAATTTCATATGCTTAAATATCAGCAGCATGTCATGGGCTTGTTTAAACAGAAAATGATGTTGATTTCTGACTGTGTGGAAAATAGAGTTGCAGGACTTGTTAGATTCAGGTGAACAAGTTGGAAAACATACTTTGCAATGTGGTTTTGATTCCTTGGAGCCCTCTTGCAGGGCTGCTGTAACTGGATTTGTGGTAAGAAGGCATGCTTGGCTCGGAGCAAAATTTTCCTGACAGTGTTAAAGCAAAATTTTTAGATGCTCCTTTACAACAGGACAGTCTGTTTGGTAATAAGGCTGAAGAAGTTTTGAAAAAGATGGAAGATAAAGCTAAATCTATGCAAACAGTAAAAGATTTCCTACAAATGCAGCCACCCAGATTCAGTAGGCACTAGCCTACTAAGAGCTGGTCCTTTCCAGTACCCACCAGAGCAGCCCAGGTCAAACCCAGACATTCCAAAGGCTTCAGGTTTCAGTCACAAGAACTTACAGAACAAAGCAATGGAGTGCCTCCACCTCCAAATCTGGAAATAACAAGGCACCTTCCTACAGTAAACAGTCTCAATGACTTTCCACTGCAATCACCAAGCACTTATCTTTTGGCCGGCCCTTTGGGGGGAAAACTGGCACTTCATGCACAAAACTGGCAACTGATTACCCAGGACAACTCTGTTTTAAATATAGTATCCCAGGGATACAGATTTCATTTCCACACATTGCCAATCCCGAATGGATGGCCAGATCTGCCTCCAAATCCATGGGCGGAGGCCCTCTGCCCAGAAACAAGTTATGTCCCTCATGAATATGGGGGCTATTCAGCCAGTACCAGAAAATGAAAAGGGACAAGGTTTTTATGCAAGGCTTTTCCTGGTACCCAGAAAAGACAAATCATGGCGTCCAATTCTGGACTCATCTGTTCTAAATACATTTCTGGACATTCCAAAATTCATGATGCTGACTCTGCAACAGTTGCTACCTGTGCTAGGCAAGGATGCCTGGTTGGTAACTCTAGACTTAAAAGAGGCTTACCTGCATATCCCAGTCAGGGAATGTTGCAGAAGATACCTCCACTTCAAAGCAGGCTATTTGCATTACCAGTTCTCTGCACTGCCCTTTGGCTTATCTACTGCGCCCAGGGTCTTCACAAAGTGCCTGGCACCAGTAATTGCATTTTGCAGGCAAAGAAATATTCAAATTTATCCATACCTGGATGATTGTCTAATTCGGGCAGAAAGCAAGAACACTCTTCTAAAACCTCTGGCGTTTGTAAAAAGGCTTCTAACTTGTCTTGGGTACACCATAAATGAAAAGAAATCACAACTGGTACCCTCTCAAATAATTACATTGCTGTTTGCAAGCTTGAATGCAACTGCCCATATGACTTACCTTGCACCAGAAAAACAAATTAAATTGATGACTTGCTTCAAACAGGTGGCCACAAAAACCCAGCTATTTACAAGACAAATTCTGCAGGCCTTTGGGTTCATGGCCTCCTGCATTCTTCTAATTCCATATGCAAGACTGCATATGAGGAGACTTCAATAGTACCTAAAAAGCTTATGGAATCAACCTTATCACAGCCTGGAAACTATTTATTCCGATCATTCCTTGCCTGCAACTAGAGTTCCTATAGTGGGCAGAGGCCTGCCACCAAAACAAGGGACTGTCTTTCATTGCACCCCCTGCCACCCGAACCTTGACTACAGATACATCAGTCTATGCTTGGGGGGGGGGGGCATCTGGCAGGGAGATGCATTCAGGGCCAATGGAGCCCAAAGCAAATGCACCTGCATATCAGTCAGAAAGAGGTGCTAGCTGTACAGAATGCTCTGACAGCCTTCAAGGACTATCTTCATCCAGGACAACTACTGATAGACAGACAACACCACAGTCATGTGGTACATAAGCAGGGGGGTACACATTCCTACCCCCTTTGCAGACTAGCCATGGCATTGTGGAACACGGCCTTGACTTATCAACTACATCTACAAGCTTAATTCCTGCCAGGAAAGCAAATTACTTTGGCAGACGAACTAAGCAGAAAGCTTATGGACTCGCACAAATGGAAACTGGATCCACAAATCTTCAGCATGTTGACAAGCAAATGAGGGAGGCCAGACATGGATCTTTTTGCCTCACCCCAAAACTATCAGTTGGACAACTTCTGCACAAGAATTCATCACAAAAAAGCTTGGAAAGTGGATGCTCTATCCTTCAGTTGGAAAAACCTATCAGTCTATGCCTTTCCCCCTCTGTCTCTGCTCTCCAAGGTCTTACTAAAAGTCAGACAGGAAAAAACAAAAATGATTCTGATTGCTCCAGACTGGCCTCGCCAACACTGGTACCCGCTCCTGCGCAATATGTCGCACCTTCCTCTGTGGTACCTGCCTCAGACACCTCACCTACTGTCTCAGCAGAACTATCAAATTCTGCACACTCAGCTCCAAACTTTGAATCTTGCAGCATGGCTAATCAACTAATTTCACCAGTTACATCTCTCAGCAAACCCGTGATGGATGTCATTTTGGAGGCTAGAATGCCTAGCACTAGAAAATCTTATGCTGACAAATGGAAAAGATTCTGTGCCTGGAACCAAGCACAAGGAATAAGCACAGCAATACCCAATATTCCTCAGATTCTGCAATACTTAACTGAGATGCTTCACAAGGGCCTATCTTTTTCTTCCATAAAAATCCATGCCTCTGCCATTTCAGCTCATTACAACACAGAGCCTCCCTTTTCTCATCCTCTGCTAAAGCAGTACCTCAGAGGGGCCAAAAATTTAAGACCTCCCAGGAGAGCGCCAACTCCTGCATGGGACCTCAATTTTGTTTTGGAAAAACTCACTCTATCTCCTTTTGAGCCAGCTGCTACTGCGGACCTAAAATTTCTCTGTAGGAACACAGCTTTTCTTTTAGCAGTCACTTCAGCTAGAAGGATTTCGGAACTACAGGCTATTATGGCAGTGGAGCCTTTCATTATTTTTTACCCTGACAGGGTGGCTCTCAGGACCAATCCATCCTTTATGCCTAAAGTGGTATCTAGTGTGGCCTTTAATCAGACCATTCCTCTGCCAACTTTCTTCCCAAATCCACAGAACACAGACAACTAAGATTCTACTTAAACAGGGCAAAATCTTTAAGAAAATCTGAACAATTACTGGTGGCATCTGCTGCAGGGGAAAGGCTATTTCAAAGCAGGCTATTTCCAAATGGATAAGCCATTGTATTCGTTTCTGCTCTATGCACCATGGTAAACCTGTCCCCCAAGGGGATCAGATCTCATTCCACCAGGGCTGCATCTACTTCTGCAGCCTTTCTCAGAGGGGTTCCTACCAGGGACATTCTAGAAGCTGCCACCTGGAGCTCAGTTCATACGTTCACCAAACATTACCATTTGCCTCTCTTCTCTAAATCCAGAGCAGGCTTTGCCACTGTTGTCCTGCAGGCCTTAAAGCTGCTCCTAATGTTGTATAAATCCATCCTCCCAACCATAACTTTGGGATTCTACCCAAATGTAATGACTGCAACAGTGAAACACGAAGAACATAGTACAGTTCTGTACACTTACCATAAATGTAGATGTTCGAGTGTATTCACTGTTGCAGTCCTGGTCACCCTCCCTCCAGTCCCTTGTTTTTCTTTAGCTATACCTCTCATTTCTGTTACTATCTTTAAAAGCCTTTTTGTTGTATTTGCTTTTGTTTGGAGGTATATGTTTTGTGTTTTTTATTTTATACATATATTATATATTATATATATATATATATATATATATATATATATATATATATATATATATATATATATATATATATATATATATATATATTTAACTGCGGTGGTGGTGCTGCGGTAGCATTGTCGCCTCACAGCAAGACGCTGTCTGGTTCTATTCTCAGCTAGAGCATCTTCTGCGTGGAGACATGCGTGAATGGGCGTACCTTTGTTGAAGGTTGTGCGTCAGGGCTGGCAACTTGGCACGTAAAAATCTACTGCCAATCTTTAGCGGACCAGAGTTCCGCTGTGGCGACCCCTAACCGGGAAAAGCCGAAAGACATGCACAAATAATATATATTTTGCTCCCCATTTTTGGGCCAACTGACATCTGGGGGAAGAAAAACTGATGTAATGGCATCGGCTGCATCTTTTATACCCCTGACGTCATGGAAGAAGGGACAGCAGCCGATGCAGGACCCAAGACTTTAATCAGGCCGACTGAGGGCAACCTGCCAGCAGATTACCCCAAATGTAATGACTGCAATAGTGAAATACACTCGAACATCTACATTTATGGTAAGTGTACACAACTGTACTTTCCTTCTAATATTGTGACTGTTCCAAGATGAGTGTGGATTTTAAGTTGTGTCTTAGAAAATTGAATCTGAAGCATATTTTTGATGGAATTTCAGAAATTGACAATAGTGATGATTCTCTAAGACTAAGGAATGCATTTAATCCTCCTTTGAATTCTACTTTGCAGGTCTTTAGTGCTCTATGCAAGGGTCATTTTAGAAACTAGAGTAAAACTTGTAAGAGAAAATCCAACCTTCCCCACTAAGAAAAGTTAGCTTTAAAAAGTTCAGCTTCTAATAGGGAGTTACGCGTTATGAAAGCTGACAAGGGGGGTTCGATTTGTAGTCCTGAATTTTTTCGAATATACTAAAGCTATTTTTGATATGTTGAATGACGAGACTTGTTACAAGGTGATTACATCAGAATTAATCAAACAAAGCTTTTTGAGAGTAGATACTACTTTATTTAGTGAAGGCAGTTTAGATTATCAAGCCTATTGTTATCTACAGGTGGAATATCCAAAATTAGCTGTACTGTTCGACATTCCGAAAGTACATAAAGACACACTCCATTTTGTCCAATTGTATCTGCAGCTGGTTCTAAAACTGAACCTATTTCAATATGGTTGGATAGTATACTTAATCCACTTGTCCAAAAGTCACAATTTTGTCTACGTGATTCATGGCATTTGTTAGAACTTTTGAATAAAATTGAAGGTATAGATTCACCATTTATTTTTGTATCACTGGATGTTCTCACTATACACATGTATAGATCAGGACATGGGTTTAGATTTTCTTAGAGAATATTTAAGTCTACATACCAGTACAGATAACTCCAAAGTTAACACTTTTTTTTTTTTTAATGGAGTTGGTTCTTGAAAACAAAATTTTTCAAGTTTGAAAATGGATTGTTCCAGCAAATTGCAGAAGTAGCAATGAGCTCTAGAGTAACACCTTCCTTTGCTAATCTAGTTATGGCTATGTGGGAGCAGAAATATCTTGTTGGACATCCTTTTCCTGAAAACATATTTTTCAGGCGTTGCATAGATGTTATTTTTAAGAGGTTCTCCCGTTCGATTCTCAGCTGGGAGCGCCTTCTGTGTGGAGTCTGCATGTCCTCTCCGCGGTCGTGGCGTTCGAAAAACATTCGTGAATGGGCATGCCTTTGTTGAAGGTTGGGTGTCGACCTGGCACCGTGAAAATCTACTGCCAATCATTAGCGGACCGGAGTTCCGCTGTGGCGACCCCTAACCGGGAAAAGCCGAAAGAACAACAGCATAGATCTTGTTTTTCTTTGGAAAGGTGAATATAGTACTTTTCTTTCCTTTGTGTGTTATCTGAACAATACTATCAAGTTCCTTAAGTTCACTATAGGTAATTTTGGCAAACAAATTGACTTTCTAGATGTACATCTGAGCTTTGATCATTCTAATTTGATATTTACAAGCTGGATTTATAGGAAATCAACTTTTGTAAATCAGTATTTGCATAAGGGCAGCTTACATCCCAGTCATATGAAGAGGGGTGTGGAGAAAGGTCAGTTCATTAGGCTTAGTTGTTTTGACTAGTGAACAGATTGCTAAGTTTGACTTCTTCTTTGAACACAATTTGTTTGAACAGAGGGTGTATGATCAGAGATGGTTAAAAAGAATTGCTGATGAAATCAAGGTTTTGAGAAATGGTTCAGCAAGACCAATTTTGTCTATACCAGAGGCAGGTTGTGGTAGTCCTCAACCTTTACGTGAAGACCTTTTGACTGTTAATTAATACAGGCTGGCCTTTCCAATTCCTATTACGAATGAAATGGGATTGGTCAGGGCTATTATTTTAGACAGCTGGGAAGTTGTACTTGGAAATCCTCAGTTGGTTAAAGCTTTGGGTAAAAAACCTTTATTCACTTACAAAAAGGTAGTTAACATCAAGACAATTTTAGAGAGCTAAACATCTACTGAGTTGCAGGTGAGGTCAACCAAATTGGGTACGTATTCATGCGGCCACTGTAGGCAGTGTAGGTTTGTTATGATTTCTTCATCAGTTGAATTTAGACATGTCCATTTGACTATTTGGTCCAAGGATTTTTATACATGTGACACAAGCAATGTAGTTTATTTAAGCAATAACCAACGTCATGGTGTGGTATATTGAAGATTTACCCACGGTTGGTGTGGTTTAATCACGAGGGCGAAGCCCTAGTGATTAAACAAAACCAACTGTGGGTAAATCTTCAATGTACAACAACCACAGAGTCAGTTATTGCTATTATACAATGAATGATATTATTTAAGAAAAAAAAAACTTTTCTTAAATGTCTTTGTATAACGGAGGATTGCTGTTCTTCCACCGGTTGTGGTCTACGGAACTTGCCTTCCCACGCATACCCAGTACATGCGTATGGAACTTGCCTTCCCACGCATACCCAGTACATCAAGGCTTTGAAACGGAAGCAACAGAGAAAACAAAGTCTCTGTTGCTCTGTTTTTTCTTTTTTTTTTTTTTTTTTTTTATTGTACGAAAAAAAAAGATTTGGGGGCAGCTTATACCAACGGAAAAAAGTCCGGGCGACCGAACCTTTTTCCTTTGGTATATTGTGGGATTTACAATGGGTGCGCTGGTTGGGCTGGCCAATCAGTGTGCACGTTTTAGAATATTAATGAGGAGGAATTGTATAATCAGCATTTTGTAATTCCTGCAATAATTTTTGTGTGGGCAAAACAAGTATAAATTTATGCTAAAGGATATATGAACATGTTTTGGTCATTAAGAAAAGGGATTCTTCTAATGCGTTAACTTGCCATGGTATGTTGTGCAATAATTTTTAAAAATTTTTCCTTTTTTGTTTTGGAAAAGGTCAATGGTGATCATTTTTGTGGTGACTATAAAAGCTTATTGGAATGTAGAGAAAGTTTATGGCAGATCATTTTAATAGCTGATCAATCACCTAGTCTCAACGAGACCATAAATATCAAGTGTTTTTTTACAACTGTTTAGGTTACAGTAAAATTCGTATTAAGCATTTTTAAAAAAAAAATGCATTTTAATTTTCTATTTAAAAGTTAAAGTTTGCATAGAACTAATTTGGGGAATTAATTTTACTTTAATTGGTTATTGTTGTGACATCATTAGATGTTCGAAGTCGCATGATTTTTGAATTTTGTACTTAAATGTGTAGGGTGGGTTTATGGATATTTCTGAGGAAGCTCTTATTTTTATAAAAGGGAACAAAAGCGCTAAAATCCAGTGTCTGTCTGCCTCCTTTTCTTTGTAAATTGTTCGGTCAGTCTTCCAATCCTTTCTAAACTCCTCTGATTTGTTCTTACTTATTGTGCAGTGTTTTATGTTCTCTGAGGGCACTGCTTTCTTGACTGTTTATTACAAATGTGGCTGCATCTTGCACTGCTCCTCTGGTATCACAAAAATTTGTGACCTTACCCTTTAAAAAGCTACCAAACACCACTGAATTTAGGGACCATCAGCATGCCAACCCCAGCCTACTGTGCAATGAGATCAAAATGCACTTATGACTGCACCTCTCAGTCCCTTATTACAGCAGAAATATTCACTAAAGAATTCCACACCCACTTTGAAAAAAAAAATTGATAGAGCTAGCAGAAGTAGTATCATAGAAAATTCAAAAATCAATCTGGTGGTCCACCATAAATAAACTATACAACAAAGGAAAAGAGTTCTTTAAATTTAGTAAATCCAAACCCATATTCAAGGATAATATTGGAAACATTACAATAAAATCTTTAAATTTAGTAAATCTAAAACCTATATTCTCAGGGATGTGAAAAGGGTTACAAAAATCGACTAAGGGAATCTATGAACTCTGAAGCCAGAGTTATAAATCCTCCTCTAGCAATGTTAAACTAAAAAAAAAAAAAAAAAAAGCTGTACATTGCTCATAACTTCTTCCTAGTGGGTCTTCCTATTCTGACCCAACTGACAGCACCAATATACTTGTGAACAAATTTTATTGCCAGCTTCACCCAATGACTTCTGTTCAAAGCCTTGAAATTTCTGAATTCCTTACTCGCCCAATTATCTGTAAAGATCATTTACTGAATGTGATAACCAAGACTAAAAACACTTACTCCATGGGACCTGATAATATACCTGGTTACTTAAAATGCGTGTTTACAGATGAGCTCCTCAAACTGTTCAGGCTTAACTGTTGGTAACTGATGAGGCTCACAGCAGTGGTGGTTTTGCTTCTTCATAAGGCTGACTTTCAATTGACCTGGGTGGTAGTAATTGCACAACCTGTCAGCCTCGTATGCAAAGTCATGCAGTGCTTTAAAATTGACCTGATAAACTGTGATGACTAGAAATCTTAGTCTTCATCCCTTCCACTAGTTTGGTTTTATGCAGGGTTTGGGTTACAGAGGCTGTAAATGGTTTGGGTTACAGAGGCTGTAGATGGTGAACAATGCAGTGCATGTGGTGTATCTTGACATGGCTAAGGCCTTTGACACCATTCTCCATGCTGGCATCATACAAGATAAAATGTTTTAAAATCCATGCATATGTGGTAAAATAGCTAGCAAGCTGGCTGAAGGATGGAGCCCACACAATGCAAGCAGGTACTTCATCAGAAAGTACGAAAGTGACCTGCAGTGTCTTTCAGGGCTCAGTGCTGGGACCTCTCCTTTTTGGTATTTACTTCTCAGATCTCCAAGCAGAGAGCCAAGACCTCTGGCTGACTGTTTTCAGATGACTGCAAACTTGGGGTTGTTGACTCCCTCGGACAGCCAAACCCTCCAGAATGAACTTCTCATAGTAAACTCTTAGTGTGCTAAAATGGACTCAAACTAAATAAGTATAGATCTTATGTTGTCCTTTTCATTCTTCCTCAACCCATGGGTTATGATCCAATCCTCTGATCTGAGTCTGCCACATACTCCAGTCTTCAAGATCCAGCTCTTGAGCTCCTCCCTCTACTTATAATGCCATTCCTATTACCTCATATCATGTCGCCATTGCAAACCGATGCAGTTTCCTCTCAGACATTATTGGTGAATAATTTCATGAGTTACCTTAATTTAATCATAAAAGGATTAAGATAAAGTAATAAATGCATCTTTCTTCCCTCTTAGTTTTCTCGCAGGAAGTTAGGATGTGTGTGTGTGTGTGTGTGTGTGTGTGTGTGTGTGTGTGTGTGTGTGTGTGTGTGTGTGTGTGTGTATATATATATATATAGATATATATATATATATAGATATATATATATATATATATATATAGATATATATATATATAGATATATATAATTTTTTTTTTTTTTTTTACTGTTTTTGTTAAATAGTAAATATTTTACTATTGCTGGTATCACTGCTTATCCTTTTTCTTAGGGTATTTAAGTTGCCATCATTAGTAATTAAACCCCCTTTTCCTTCCTTTTCTATCAAAAACAAATTGTGTATCTTACTTTTGTTACCTTGGATATTTAACTGCCATGTTATATAAACCGACCGATTTTAAGAAATGCATTTCTTGTGGGCATACAGTCCCCAGTTTAGATGCCCACAAGGAGTGTATGTGCTGCCTTGGAGCCAGGCACTTGGACACTCCTGTTACCATATGCTCGACCTTTAATCCTAGAGCCTTGGCAGATGTAACCAACTTAAAATTTTAATAGGTCTTTTCCCTGCTGCATCATCTTCAGGGTCTCAGCCCCTTCCAAAACTAGCAAATCTGCTCCTCTGGAGCATAGGAAATGCTTCCCACCAAAGTCCTGTAGGTCTTCTGTCTCTTGGATCCAAAGACTCGACACTTTGATTTGAAGCCATCGGATCGTAAGGCTTTGGCTCCAGTAATTATAACAATAAGCCCTACATTACTACCTTTGGATCCTAGGTTCTCTGATCTGAAGTGGGGTGCTTTGTATAGGTGTCTTGCTCCAAATTTTGCTGTAAAGCCAGTTTCGTCCACCCTGCCTTTTCCGTTGCTTCAGACACAAAAGAATCATTCCAGGCCTCCATCCACTACTTCATGTAGGTCACCCAGAAGCATATCTGAAGTGGATGTGATTAGGATAATGGGAACATTTCTCAGAACTCTGATCCAGATGGGGGTCTTAAACCTGCTCTGACCACTGTCTGATCCAGGAGTCTTATCTACCACGTCAAAAAACATTTATCTCCTCCTCTGATCCATCCAGTGGTTTCAGAGTACAATAATTCGAAATCCCTGAGAGGTTTGGCATCTGATCTGCAAAAAAATAGCTTCTTTGACTCTGATAACCTCTGATCAGGATGGGTCCCGGAGCTGAGGTGTCTAGGTTTGACTCTGATTTTATCAGATCAGTCCCTTCCCTTCAGAGCCTCAGCCGTTGACAGTTATGATCCATTTCTGTCCTCTTAGTGGATCCAGGAATGGTTGAGACCTATCTTTGTTGGGAGTTTTGGCTCTGAGAAGGCTGGCTGAGGTCTCTGTGTCCGTTGGCTTTTGAGGTGGTGGAAAGGGCTTTTTCCTCTCCCTAGAGAACCACCCTCTCATTTTTTGGATCCTTCTCCATTCCCCTCATCGGTTGTGAGCTCTGAGTCAAACTTCCACAGGGACAGCCAGTTCCAGTAAGTGTCCAATTGGTTCCTGTAGAGGAGCTTCCCCTTTCTTCAGGTACCTCCCCTGAATATCCCACAGAAGAGATCTATTGAACGAGAATGTGCAAGAGGGAGGCACTTAGACTCCCCCATGGAGCCCCTCAATGAGGATACTGATTTTGATGAAGGGTTCCCCAGATCATCACCAGGTATCTTCAGAGACATTTTAGAGATCCTCAAATAAAAGGTAGTTGGTCTTCTGAAAACTTATCTCCACAGGAATCTGTATTTTGGAAGCTTTTGGTTCTAACCAGTCTAGGTCTGTGGTTGCTGAACCAGATGAGTGTCTTTTGGCCCAATGGTCTGAGACACAACAGGCTTCCATGACTTTTGTGAACATATTGACTAATATGAGAGGAAGGTGGAGGAACAAACCACTCGGGTTTTAAGTGCAAGTAAAGGATTTGAGGAGTTTTTATCACTCCCATGTTACAATACTTGTATTGACAAACTTGATAAGGATTTGTTGGAATTGGATTCTGGGTTAAAGGAAAGAAAAATTAAGAAGTTTACTTGCGATGTGGGGGATTATGAGAGAGGTAAGCCCTTTGAGGTGCGTCCCAGGTTTACATTTATCACACCTGTCCAAACTCTCAAGAAACCTAGGGTTTTTCGACCCAAGTCTATTTTGAAGAAAATATATAGGGAGTCTGCTACATCTGATGATGAATAATCATCAAACACAGATTAGGAGGATGGCCACACCAGAGTCTCACCATTTCTCAAGAGGAACAATTTGGAGCATAGTTTGACACGGGGATCCCTTTAGGCACAGATCTTGGAGCATAGTTTGACAGGGGGATCCCTTTAGGCACGGATCTTGGAGCATAGTTTGACAGGGGGATCCTTTAGGCACAGATCTCGGAGACGAGGGGGTAGGAAACACAAAAAAACATCATGGATCTTGGGGTGATTTTTCAGAATATGACCAGAATTTCAATACTGAGGTGAATAATGTACATCTTCTGTTACACTTAATGAGCAACAACTTCAAGTTCTAAATAAAGGTTTGGGTTTTGTGCCAGTTTTTTGTGTTCATAAGCATCATTTTGCACAAGATGTTAATTTTTGTCGTATTCTTAATTTAAGATTGTTCTTTCATAATTTGGAAGGGGAAAAGGGGGATCCATCTGGCCTTGTACCTTTTCATTTCAGATCTTCACAATTCAAGCCACCAGTGTCACCCATTGTACAGTCTTTTCAAAATGAGGTTCTTAAGGATTTACATCTGCATTTGAGCAAGTATAATATGATCAAGGATAATCTTACTAAATAGGAAAAATCATGTGTGGAAGATCTAATTAAGAATCGTGAGATTACCATTTTGCGGCAGATAAGGGTGGGGCAGTTTTGGTTTAGAATTGGGCAGATAATGAAACAGAGGCAGAGCGACAAATCTCATTACAAGGAAATGTCTATTGATTCAACTAGCAAGTTAAAACAAAATGCTGATAAATTTTTGGATCTAGCAGAAGAGGAGGGTATCAGTACTCATGATACCTATTATCTTAAGGTTAATCACCCTAAAAAAACAATATATTTCTTGACTAAGATCCACAAGGATCCCAATAGACCATCTGGCTGACCAATTGTTTCTGGCAGAGGCTCCTTGACTGAGCCCTTGTCGGAATTTCTCACACAATACCTCAAAGCTTTGCTATCAATGATACGGGTGAGGATACAGGATACCACCCAGTTTCTTGCCATTATATCAGATATGCAATTAGAACCGAACTGGCTCTTGCATACTTTGGATGTCACCTCCTTGTACACTAGTATCCCCCATTGGGCAGGACTTATTGCTTTGCAATATTGGCTGGATTGGGTGAATATGTACAAACCAGGTTCTAACACTCTTTTGGTTTGTATGGCTGAATTAGTACTCGCCCATAATGTCTTCTCACCCATAATGTCTTCTATTTAAAAGATAAGTGTTTCTGGCAAATTCAAGGTACTGCCATGGGGGCTTCTTTTGCCCCTATTTATGCGGACCTGTTCATTATGTACGTAGAGGAACAACTGATTTATGACGTACGTAGAGGAACAACTGATTTGTGACATCAGTCATAACATCTGTATGAATGAATTAGTTATTTGGAGGAGATATCTTGATGACTGTTGGTTGGTGTGGAGAGCAGATGAGGATTTCTTGTTTGAATTCCTGGAGTATCTGAATTGCAATAAGTGGGTTGTGAAATTTAAGTTAACTTACAGTAAGTCGGAGATTACTTTTCTGGATGTATCTATTAGGAGAATGGAATTGGACACTTTGGAGAGTGAGGTATTTAGAAAGTTTCCTCAGTTCAACACCCTGTTTCATGCTACCAACCATTTCCAACCGCAACATGTCATCAGGAATATCCCCAAGTAACAATTTCCCCGTATTAGGAGAATTTGTTCTGATTCCTCCACGTATGCCTATCATCGACAGGAACTAATATCCAGATTTAAGAACAGGGGATATCAAGTGGGTGACATCACTAGGGCCAGTCGGTTTGCGAATCAACAAGATAGGTCACAGCTGTTATATCATGCTAAGGGGTACAGATAAATCTCAGCAGCCTAGATTGGTCACTACTTATGGTAGAAACACAAGTTTTATGAACATCATTCAAATACATTGGCATTTGTTAAAGGCAGATGACCCATTAAACTATTACATCAAGGATCGGTGTTCTTATTCCTTTCAGAAGGGGCAGTCATTGGGATCCTTATTTAGTCATTATAAAAGGGTATATAACCATCTTCCCAGTTCAACCGTTCAAACAACAATAACTGGACAATTTACATTGGGTTGCTATCCATGCGGCCATGGTTCATATTGTCCGAGGGTGCTAAAGTCAGACAGTTTCACTTCTCACAATTCTCCACATGTTTATAATGTTTCATTTTTTGCCAATTGCAGTACCAGTTGGGTTATTTATTTAGCCCAATGCAGCTGTCGGCCATTTTATGTTGGTCAAACTTCCCAACCCTTTAAAATAAGGGTCTGTGAACATTTAAGTGACATTAGAAACAAAGGTTCGAGTTCTTTATACAAACATAACATATACTTAAAAACATTCAACAGGGATTTTCAACTTTATGGTAATTGACTGTATCAGGTTTAGAAATAATGAGGCTCATGTATTACATGAACTATTAACGAACAAAGAAAAAAATGTGGATAATTTAAATTGGGAGCCTTATTTTCACCTAGGTTAAATGATCAATTTTAAAATAATTTGTAATGGATTATTATTTTATACTTATTGTGTATTTCTGTATATGCAGATATTTTGTGATATTGAAATATTTTGTTTCATTTGTAATGTAATTTGCAATATATTTTTTATTCACTAGAGGGCGCTACCATATTGCATAAAAGGGCTTGTGAATGAACAGTATATATATATTTATGATGTGTGGTTGCTGTGGAAGGCTTTTGCCGAAACCGGTATGACCTCACTGGTCTAACTAATTTTTAGTCTTCATGGAATAGTCTTTTTGCTGGAAGGCACATGTGGATTTTAGGTGCTGGCTTTTTCTTTTTCTGGACACTTCACTAGGCTTCAGAGATATTTGACCAAAGAGTTTTCAAATTCTCTCCAGTCCATGTCCGCAGAGGACTTCAAAAGAATGTCCTTGTAACTGGCCGCTCTTATCCATATCAAACGCTTTGAGGTTGATCTCTCACACAGCCGAAGGTACCACATGAGCCACTGGTTCAGGCATTGCCATAAGGAGACGTGCCTGGGTGTGGCTATGCAATTTTGCAGAGCTTTTTAAGATGTCCTTCATCAGCACCCATGTGATGGCACTTCCTTGTTTGGGCCATCAGTAAAAGACGCTTACCCGAAGTGAACAAGATAGAAAGACTGCCATGGGAATCAAGTTTTCTACCCCTCAAAGAACCTTTTCCTGGAATTAAAGAGGAGGTAAGAAGATGTAGTTCCAAAAATCTCTAGGACCTTTTTAAGACCCACACTGTGATAATTCCTCCAGAGGCAGAGGAGGAAATTCTAATACAAGACATCGCCCTAGAGGCAAAGAAGAGCTGCAGAATGAGGGTTTCAGAGATTCTTTTCCAGCTAGGCCGTTCCAGCACTCCTGAAGTGCTGCTTGATTGTCCATCTCTGGAAGCAGTTGGTACAGTTGTCCTTGCCCCCAGATATCTGGGCAAATATAACACAAGAATATTAAGTTGACATTCTCACCTTCATTCTTGCTGGATGGGTTCTGAGCCGACTCTCGGCTCTGACTCAGCCTATACTATAGCTCGAGAGCTATTTTTACCGGCTCGAAGCAGCCCTATATCCCACAATACCATGTGCTAACTCCCCAGATCTTGTTTGCCACTTCGCTGTGAGGTTGCTTTTTTTTACCGGCTCAGGTCAGTAAAAGGAATTTTCAATAAAGTTTCTATTTTTGAGGTAGTTTCTTAGATTAGTTGCCTTCATTAGTTCCTATCGATATTATTACTTAGTGTTTGTTTCGTAAGCCCTACCCTCCCCTTTAGTTAAAATCGGGCCTACGGGCTTTAGTTTTTCTGTTTACTTACCCCCTTAGTGTGTGTGTGTGTGTTGTTCTAGTCAGCCCCCTCAACTCCCCCTTGTGTGTAAGTGAGTGTGTGTGTGTGCTGACTGTGTTACTGTCTTCAGGGCAATGTCCAAAGACGCTAAGGTCTCGGGATTCAAGAAGTGTGACTCGTGCTGTCAGAAAATGTCTGACAGACGGTCACACTTCTTGCGTCTACTGCTTGGGGCCTTTGCACCTGCAGGACTCTTGTTCCGTCTGTCACAGATTTAGTTCGGTGTGTAAGTGAGTGTGTGTGTGTGTGTGTGTGTGTGTGTGTGTGTGTGTGTGTGTGTGTGTGTGTGTGTGTGTGTGTGTGTGTGTGTGTGTGTGTGTGTGTGTGTGTGTGTGTGTGTGTGTTGACTGTGTTGACTGTGTTGACTGTGTTGACTGTGTTACTGTCTTTAGGGCAATGTCCAAAGATGCTAAGGTCTCGGGATTCAAGAAGTGTGACTCGTGCTGTCAGAAAATGTCTGACATGGTCACACTTCTTGCGTCTACTGCTCGGGGCTTTGCACCTGCAGGACTCTTGTTCCGTCTGTCACGGATTTAGTTCGAGTCCTGCAGGAGCATTGTAATAAACTTATTTTGAGGGGCTTACTGAAGCCCGATGATTCCCCTTCCAAGTCTGGCTCGGGGAAGTTATCTAAGCCCGCCAAACCCTCTGCTCCACTTTCTGTGTCGAGTGCTGGCGAAACTCAGGATGTTCTTCATTCCACATTGCTGCAGTCCTAACTATTGGGGTAGTCCGCTGTCCAGTCGGCCCGAATACCAAAGTATATGGCTGACGTCGGTCAGGGCGCATTAGACTGACGTCAGTACGTCAGGGTACTAATGCGCATGACCGACGTCATATCCTCAGTCTTTTTTGCCGCATGGTCCGATGCAGAAGCAATTTTGCGAGTGCAGGTTGGCGTTCTGAAAGTTTCTGAAGTCAGAGTTTCAGACCGAATCAAAGTTGGCTAAGTACCCCGTTGGGGAATATTTTGGTTTTTCTTGCCTCAGTATTTAACCGGATGTCAGAAAAAGTGAATAACTGTATTTCTTGTGGGAAACAGATACCTCATAGGGATTACCATACTTTGTGTATACCTTGTTTAGGGCCTGAGCACGACGTTGTTGGATGCCGCTCTTGTGCTAGATTTAACAAACGCACTATTAAGAGAAGGTTAGACTGTGCCAGGTTAGTGTTTGGGAAGCGTTGTAATTATAAAATGCCGCTGGATGCTCCGCCGCTTCGCCAAAAAGCAAGGACAAAGCAGCAAAGCCTAGAGTGGAAGAACCGACAGTCCCAGACGTCGGTTCTTTAGAAGGCCCAGTGGAGCCGGAGGTTCTGCCAGGAGTTTCTTTGGAGTCTCAGGGTGAGACTTTACTGTTACAGGATGTATCCTCTCAGGAAGTAGGCCAGGCTGAGGGGGCTTCTCAGGTGGCTGTTCTTCCCTCTCTTCCTAAGGTGGTTAGAGCCTCTCCTTCAGTTTCCAAGGCTTCTTTGAGGGGCAGGCCAAGTTTAGCTTCTGTGGGAGTTTCTCCTAGTACTTCAGGATCTTTGCCTAAGAAACATATGCTTAAAATGGCAGAGGATTTGATTACTATGATTAGGGGTTCTATGCCCCCTCCTGATAAGAGGCCTAGGGTGGAACCTGAGTTTGAGAGTTTTGAGCAATGCTCGGAGGCTTCCGAGTCTTCGGCTGAAGACTTGCAGGAGTACCCTCCTTATTCTGATTCTGATGTGGATGATTCTACTCCTTCTGCTTCTCCTCCTGAGGATTTTTCATTTTCAGAGACTCTGCATTCCATGAGGGAACATTTTAAATGGGAAGGTCAAGATTTCTCTGATTCCAGGAAAAGGCTTAGGGAATTCTTGTTTTACCCCAGCATAGGCCTTTAGCTATACCTCCTGTTTTGAATGTGGTGGAAGATGTCTTTGCAGAGGCTTCCCTGAATCCTGATTCTCTGCCTCCTGCCCCAGTTGAACCGGATAGGTATTATAGGGTGCCTGAAGCTCATAAGTATCTTTTTAAGAGTCCTAGGGCAGACCCAGAAACTGTCTCTCAGGGGCCTAAAGGTGTGAAGGCCTCAGTTGTTAAAAATCCTGTCCCTCCTGATAAAGAGGCAAGGGCTTTGGATAGATGGGGAAAGAAAGTGTATACTTCTTCCACTTTAGCCATGAGGGCGTTGAATTGTCAGTTTCACATGTTAAAATATCAGAATTATCTTCTTTCACCGTTGAAATCTAAGGTGGATGCTCTGGCTGAAGGTATTGAGTGTAAAGAGTTGCAGGATTTAGTTCATGTGTCTGAACAGGTAGGTAAACATTCCTTGCAGTGTGGTTTTGATGCTGTGCAAGCCTCCTCCAGGGTGGCTGCCACTGGTTCTGTTCTTCAGGCACGCCTGGCTGAGAGATCAGAATTTAGCTGAGCATGTTAAGACAAGGATTTTGGATGCTCCTTTACAGTCTGATGTGTTGTTTGGTTCGCCTGTGGAAGCAGTTTTGAAGAAAATGGAGGACAAGGCTAAGTCTATGCAAACTGTTAAAGATTTTTGCAGGTGCAGCCTCCAAGTTTAGTAGAAATTGGCCTACTAAGGGATGGACTTATCCTGCTTATGATTCCCAGTCTAGGGGTAGGTCTAGACGTGGTAGGGGCAGAGCTCAGGGTTCTTTTAGGCCTAGGACAGGGAGTTCCCCTGCTCAGACTTCTGGTGAGGGCAGGGGTCAGTCCTTTCGTAAGCAGACCCAATGACCTGCCTTTTCAGCTGCCAGTACATTCTCGCCTGGCAGCACCTTTGGGAGGAAGGCTGTCTCTTTTCAAAGAAAATTGGGATTTAATTACCCAAGACAGATGGGTTCTGGATATTATTCACCACGGTTACAGGTTTTATTTCCATACCTTGCCTCCTTTCAAAGGCATGCCAGACATTCCTCCTCTTCAAAGGACAGAGGCTCACAAGCAAATTTCTCTGTTGCTCCAAATAGGGGCCATTCAGTCAGTTCCTGTGCCGGAAAGGGGCCTAGGATTTTATTCTCGCCTGTTCCTAGTACCAAAGAAGGGGAACACGTGGAGACCAATTCTGGATTTATCTATCTTCAACACTTATCTGGACATTCCCAAGTTCAAAATGTTGACATTACAACAGCTTTTACCTCTGCTGGGCAAAGATCACTGGATGGTAACTTTAGATCTCAAGGAAGCTTACCTTCATGTGCCAATCAGACTAAGTTGCAGGAAGTATCTGCGTTTTCGAGCTGGAAATTCTCATTATCAGTTCTCTGCATTGCCCTTTGGCTTATCTACTGCGCCCAGAGTATTCACAAAGGTTCTGGCTCCAGTGAGAGCTTACTTCAGGCTAAAAGGCATCCAAATCTATCCTTACTTGGACGACTGCCTGATTCTGGCTCAAGAAAAAGAAGATCTTCTACAGCATCTGGAATATGTCATAGCAGTGCTAAGATGCCTAGGGTATTCTGTGAACGAAATAAAGTCCAGTCTAGTACCCTCTCAAGACATGTGCTTTCTGGGTGTGAGACTGAATACAGCAGCCCAGATGGCCTTTTTAACCCCGGACAAACAAAAGAATCTCTCCAGTTACTTCCATCATCTATCTCTTCAGTCCGGGCTGACTGCAAGGACAGTCCTTCAAGCCTTAGGGTTCATGGCATCTTGTATTCTGGTGCTTCCCAATGCCAAACTGCATATGAGGAAGCTACAATGGTATCTCAAAATCTGTGGACACAGCACTGCCAGGATTTGGACACTGTCATTCAAATAATACCTTGCATTCAAAAGGAATTTTTGTGGTGGGCTCAGGAATGTCACCTAAACAAGGGACTCTCTGTGACCCGGCCAGAGGCAAGTCAGATTCTAACGACAGATGCCTCAGATGTTGCTTGGGGAGCTCATCTAAATGGAAAGTGGATACAAGACAAGTGGCCTGCCAGACTACAGCATCTACATATCAACATGAAAGAGATGTTAGCAGTTCAGTTTGCATTAATTGCCTTCAAGGAGTTACTTCTTCCAGGGCAGGTGTTGATTCTAACAGACAACACAACTGTCATGTGGTACATCAACAAACAAGGGGGAACACATTCTTACCCATTGTGCAGACAAGCAACGATTTTATGGGAGACTGCGCTCAGTCTGCAACTAACTCTTCAGGCAAGGTTTCTGCCGGAGCACAGAACTCCTTAGCAGATGTATTAAGCAGACAAATCATGGATCCCCACGAGTGGAAACTGGATCTTCATGTATTTCAAAAATTGACAGTGTCATGGGGAACTCCAGACATAGATCTGTTCGCTTCTCCACTAAACCACCAGCTGCCAAAGTTTTGCACGAAAGGATTTCATCACACAGCTTGGAAAGTGGATGCTCTTTCTTTCAGTTGGAAAAATCTTCATGTGTATGCCTTTCCACCTCTGCCTCTTCTTCCAAAGGTGCTTCTAAAGGTCAGACAAGACAAGCCAAGGATGATTTTAATAGCTCCAGATTGGCCTCGGCAGCACTGGTACCCATTACTGAGGAGTCTGGTAAGGACACCTCCATGGCCTTTACCCTTGATTCCACACCTGTTGTCTCAGAAGGACGGTCATCTGCTCAATGTCAAGCTTCACTCTCTACATCTAACCGCCTGGCATATTCTGTTTTGAAAGACAGCAGGTCTCAGCTTCCTCAACAAGTTTTAAATGTGATTATGGAAGCCAGAAGACCTAGTACAAGGAAAGTGTACGCAGAAAAATGGAAGAGATTTTTGTTTTGGAGTGCAGCAAACAATTTGGAGATTACTGAGCCAAATTTGAGTGTGGCTCTTCAATATCTTACTGAGTTACTGGACAAAGGTTTGTCTTTCTCTTCCATTAAGATTCATGCTGCAGCAATTTCAGCTCACTATGATTGTGACCCACCATTGTTTTCGCATCCTTTGTTCAAGCAATTTCTTAGAGGGCAAAGAATATAAGACCCCCACGTAGAGCTCCTACTCCTGCTTGGGATCTCAATTTTGTGTTGGAGAAACTTACTCTACAACCTTTTGAGCCTCATGGCTACTGCTGATTTGAAATACTTGTCATGGAAGACTGCTTTTTTGTTGGCCATTACTTCTGCAAGAAGGGTTTCTGAGTTGCAGGCCCTTATGGCAGTGGAGCCTTTTGATTTTTCATAAGGATAGGGTATCTTTACGTACTAATCCTTCCTTTATGCCTAAGGTGGTTTCTAGTGTAGCTTTAAACCAAACTATTCATTTGCCTACCTTTTATGCAGATCCCCAAAATAAAGGGGAAAAGATTTTGCACACTTTAGATGTACACAGGCTATTGCGTTATTATTTGAGCAGGACTAAGGATTTTAGGCAGTCTCAGCAGTTGTTTGTTTCTTTTGCTTTGACTTCAAAGGGCAAGCCTGTGTCAAAACAAACTATTTCTAGGTGGATTGGGTGTTGCATTACATTTTGTTATTCCCATCATGGCAAGGAGATTCCAGCTGGGATTAGGCCTCATTCCACTAGGGCTACTGCCACTTCCACAGCATTTCTAAGGGGGGTGGCAACTAAGGATATTTTGGCGGCAGCTACTTGGAGTTCAGTGCATACTTTCTCTAAGCATTATCACCTTCCTCTCTACTCTAAGTCTAGGGCTGGTTTTGCCACAGCTATTTTGCAAGGCATGTTGTCAGTTCCTGCTTCCTTATAATTTGCCAGCCTCCCTTACCTCTGCTTTGGGATTCTACCCAATAGTTAGGACTGCAGCAATGTGGAATGAAGAACATAGTACAGTTTTGTACCTACCATAAATGTAGATGTTCGAGGATCCACATTGCTGCAGTCCAATTACCCTCCCTCCTTCCCTCTGTGTTTAGGGGTGGTTGTGTAGGTGAGGTTATATTCTGCTAATTGTGTATATATTGTATATATATTTTTGGTGCAGGTATTTTGGGAGTTTTGTTTTTGGCCTTATCTTTCAGGGTCTTCTGACATCTGGGGCAAGAAAAGACTGAGGATATGACGTCGGTCATGCGCATTAGTACCCTGACGTACTGACGTCAGTCTAATGCGCCCTGACCGACGTCAGCCATATACTTTGGTATTCGGGCCGACTGGACAGCGGACTACCCCAATAGTTAGGACTGCAGCAATGTGGATCCTCGAACATCTACATTTATGGTAGGTACAAAACTGTACTTTGCTCCGACATCGGCTCCAGTCGGAGCCGATGCGAGCAAGATCGTTTCCGCTTCGAAACCCGTATCAGAGCCGACTTCAGTGCACAAGCTCTCTAGATCTCCTTCACTAGAGTCCGTCCGATCGGCTCCAAGATCACCCCTCCTATTGGAGCGGAGTCATAGAACTCATTCCTCCAGGTCATCTAGGCTTTCTGACCATGATATTGAGAGGGTTGTCAGTAGACTCATAAAATCTCAGGCACTGGCCCAAATGCTCCAAAGTCCGTCTCACCAGACTGTGGCTCCCTCGGTGCCGCCTTCGATTCCTCCTCGGACTCTCCAGTCGAGTTCGGAGCCGGAGTTTGTCGGAACCGTAACCTTGCCCATGTCTGAGCCGATACTTCCACCTTCGGCTCCGGTGTCGTTGGCTCTGACTTCTTCATTGGTACCGTCCATGGAGAGGTCCGGGCGCCGAGACTCCATTGTCTGCTCCGAGGATCTAGTGGCATCGGACCCTTGTCCGACCCCGCTCTCCCTCTCGGAGCGTCGGGTCTGGTTAATTCGGCCCCGACATCATTCTCGGAGCCTTCTCTGTCGGTACCGGAGGCGGTTCGGGTGTTTTCGGAGCCGGGACTATTTTCGGTGCCTGATAGGGGGGCTTTCGAGGTGATGAGGAGCAGCGTGCTGGATCCAGTGTCCGCTCCAAGGTTGGGTTCTTCAGCTCCTCCCTCTACAGTGCCTGTTACGGACTCTGGCCATCCCCTTGCAACTGATAGCAGAGATCCAAAGCGTAGGGTACCCACTTTGGGTGTCTCTTCCTCCTCCGAGGCCTCCCCTGAAGCTTCAGGGGAACCCCCTAGGAAAAAACAGTGCAAGAGGAAGCACATAGACTCCCCCGAGTCTCTCACTTCGGACACCGACTTGGATGAGTCAGAGGGTTCCCCGAGATCCCCCTCTGAGGATGTCTCCTTTTCAGACCTCCTAGAGATCCTGAAACAGAGGGGGAATTGGTCCACCCTTAAACCCTCCGGGGACAAGTCTGTTTACCTTGACGCTTTTGGGTCTCGCCCTCCACCTCCTGGGTGTCTCCTCCTTTTGACCCACCGATGGAAGTAGTGGCCGGGGCAGCTCCTGACTCAATGGAACCTACCCCTAGGAGGCCTTCTAAATTTATTTCTGCTCCGGAGGACAAACCATTTCTGACCAAAGGTGTCTCGGTAGATGCTATGGTGGTAGCAGCCGCCACTAAGAAGGAATTAGCTGATCCTTCTGTACCTGTTCATCCTCCTAATAAAGAGTCCAGGACCATGGACAGGTACGGTAAGCGGACATTTGCTTCAGCGACCTTTGCCACGCGGTCGCTGAACTATTTGTCATTTCACCCGCCTTCAGAGAGATTTGCTCAAACAACTGGGTGAAACCATACAGGATCCTTCTGCTGTGGGGTATCAGGACAAGATTAACTCCCAGCTGGCTACCCTGAATTCCATTGCCAACTCCTCCATGCGGCTTATCTCCGATGGAGCGAGTAGGGCCGCAGGCAGAGGTGTTGCGTTGCGACGTCTTGCCTGGATGCGACTCTGTAATTTTGCTGATCCCTTCAAGGCGTCCTTCACCAACACCCGCTTTGATGGTTCAGAATTGTTTGGACCTCAGGTGAAGAATACCCTCACCAGGTGCGAGCAAGATGGTAAGACTCTCTCTGCCGTGGGAGTCCACTTTTCCACACCATCTAGACCTTACCCTAAAGGCCAGAAGGGTGGAAAGATGTGGTTCTGCAAACCACAGGGAGTCACGCCTGCCGCACGTGGTGAACATCCTCCCCAGAGGCAGAGGGGGAACAATAATAGACACCGCCCCAGGGGCAGAGGGGGTCCACAGAACCAGGGTTCCAGGGAATCCTTCCCTGACCAACCCTTTCAGCATCCCTGAGAAGCTGCCCGACTGTCCACCTTCGGAGGCAGTCGGGGGAAGACTATCTCTGTACCCGGAAGCCTGGCAATCCCTCTCTCAAGACAAATGGGTACAGTTGATTATATCCGAGGGTTACAAAATCCCCTTCATTTCCCCTCCAATCCAGTCGCCAAGACCCCTTCCAGACGTACCACCCGCACAAAGGGGTCAGGCACAGCTAGAAATAAAAAAGCTGTTAGAAAAAAAGAGTCATCCAGGCAGTCCCAGCAGACCAGCTAAGATCCGGAATCTACTCCAGGTTCTTTTTGGTACCAAAAAAGACAGGAGACTGGAGACCCATTTTGGACCTCAGCAAACTGAACAAGTCTGTGCAGAAGACAAAATTTCAGATGGTAACACTGCAGTCCATTCTACCCTTTTTGGGCAGAGACAACTGGATGTGCTCGTTAGACCTTCAGGACGCGTACTATCATATAAAGATACACAGGCGCTCCAGGAGGTTTCTCTGCTTCCGGCTGGGAGCCAGTCATTACCAATTCAGAGCCCTGCCCTTTGGTCTCACCACAGCCCCCCGGGTGTACCAAATGCTTGGTAGTGGTCACGGCTCACCTGAGACAAAAAGGATTCCAGGTGTTTCCATATTTAGACGACTGGCTCATTACCGCTACCACCAAGCAGCATCTTATAATAGCCAGGGATTACACCATTCACATTTGCAACAAACTAGGTATTTCCATAAACTTTGCAAAATCCTCCTTGTCAATCTATAAACTTCATAGGTGCCGTACTAAACACCAGAGAAATGTCTGCAACATTGCCACCTCAGAGAGTGACAGACATACGGCGGAATGTTCGGTTTCTATTGCAGTCCAACAGAATTCAAGTCAAGTTAGTACTGAAAACGTTAGGCCTCATGGTAGCGGCGATCCTTCTCCTCCCCTTAGCCCGCTTCCACATGAGAATTCTCCAATGGATGTTTTTTTCTCAGTGGTCCTTTCAACAGCTCCCATTGACTCGCAACATCTTGATAACCCCATCTTGCAAGAGACACCTCTCCTGGTGGATGGTCTCCCCTCAACTTCTTCAGGGCAGACCCTTTGTTCTTCCCCCTCCAGTTGCCACAGTGACAACGGATGCCTCCCTGATAGGGTGGGGGAGGCACCATCAGGGCAAGACTGTCCAGGGCACATGGCAACAATTAAAATGCCACCTGCACATAAATGTCCTGGAGATGAGAGCAGTGCTTTTATCGTTGCAAGCCCTTCAGGATTCTCTTCCCACTGGGACTATAGCAGTTCAAACAGACAATATGTCTGTAGTGTGGTACATAAACAAGCAGGGCGGAACAAAGTCCTACCCCCTGTGTCGAGAAGCACACAGACTTTGGCAATGGGCGATCTCCTCTCAACAGTTTCTGATAGCAACGCACATCCCCGGGAGGTCCAACGTCATAGTGGACAGACTGAGCAGAACAATTCTCATGCCTCACGAGTGGTCTCTAAATCAAGCAGTAGCAGCGACAATTTTTCGGAAGTGGGGCCAGCCTTGCTGCGACCTTTTCACAACCCCTCAAAACAGCAAGTGCCTCGACTTCTTCACTCTCTTCCCTCTACCAGGCCATCCCCCCAGAGATGCTCTCGTCCACGATTGGTCTCGGGGTCTTCTATATGCATTTCCCCCCTTTCCATTGATTCCGCAATTCAGAAAGCAACCGCATTGAGATCCAAAATGATCCTCATTGCTCCGTATTGGCCTCGACAGGTATGGTTTCCGTTCCTGCACCATTATCTACTGGAACAGCCCTGGCATCTGGAACCCCTTCCAGACCTTTTGACCCATCTAACGGGCAAGCTGCACCAGTCTCTCCGTTCCCTCAACCTCACAGCTTGGTTGCTCCACTTCCAACCATAGCCAGGCTTCCCTTTATTTCTCTTCCTGTCCGTGATATCATTCTTACTTCCCATAAGTCCAATACTAGGAAGACTTATGCGGGCAAATGGAAGCGTTTTTCGTTCTGGGCAGAAGCTAGGTCCTTTAGATCCTTTTAATGCACCAATTCATAAAGTTCTAGATTTTCTGGCGGAGCTTTTTCATTCAGGATCGTCGTCGGCCACTATCAGAGTACAACTAGCGGGCATTGCAAATTTTCATGTGGGGCTCTCGGAAGCAAATATTATGTCCCACAAACTCTGTAAAGCTTTCCTCAAGGGCATGTTCTTGCTCAGACCTCCCGTTAAGGATCCTCCTCCACAATGGGATTTAAATTTAGTATTAACGTCATTGATTCTCCCTCCCTTTGAACCTGCAGCTTCTTGCTCCTTCAAACTTCTCTCTTGGAAAACTCTGTTTTTGGTGGTTATAACATCTGCCAGAAGGGTATCGGAACTCCAGGCCTTGTCCGTCCGTCCCCCTTATTTGGTTTTTCATAAAGACAGGGTAACTCTCAGAACGAATCCTTCCTTTCTACCGAAAGTTTCTTCTGAATCAAATCTGAACCACACTATTGACTTGCCTGTTTTCTTCCCAGATTATTCAAACAGGGCTGAACAGAAATTACATTCCTTGGATGTTCATCGCCAGCTGCGGTATTATTTAGACAGGACAAAACAATTCAGAAAGTCAGAACAGCTCTTTCTCTCTTATACTGAAGGAAAGAAAGGACTTCCAGTATCAAAGGTAACTCTTTCCAGATGGTTGACATCCATCATTACCTTTGTCTACGAGTTGAGACACAAACAACTCCCGTCTCATTCAACCAGGGCACTATCAACATCAACAGCCTTTCAAGCAAGGTTACCATTAGATGCCATATGTGCAGCAGCTACATGGGCTTCTCAACATACCTTTATTACCCATTACAAGCTCGATTATAGCCTCCAGAAATAGAGCTGACTTTGGTTCCACCGTACTCAGGAGTCTGTTCCGTTGAGCCACCCAGGTCCAAGGTGCTAGGGACGCTGTCCCATCCAGCAAGAATGAAGGCGAGAATGACAACTTATTAAGAAGTTATGTACCTACCATAACGTTCCATGTTAGTTGTCTTCTTCTCGCCTTCTTTCTTGCATCCCTCCCTCCTGCCCCCTAGCCTGGACAGACTTGAAGGTCTCAGAGTCCTTCTATTTCATGTTATATAGTCCTTCACGGTTACCCCGTATCATTAGGGTTACCAGCAGGGAGACCATTTTTTGGTTATAATTATAATAATAATTTTATACTATGTGTTAGCTGCCAACGAGATCTGGGGAGTTAGCGCATGGTATTGTGGGATATAGGGCTGCCTCGAGCCGGTAAAAATAGCTCTCGAGCTATAGTATAGGCCGAGTCGGAGCCGAGGGTCGGCTCCGAACTCATCCAGCAGGAAACAAGGCGAGAAGAAGAGAACTAACATGGAACGTTATAGTAGGTACATAACTTCTTATTCATGGGTACCAAGAATAATATCCAGAGGTTATTGCATGCCATTTTTCCTACTGTCTCTATCAAACAGAAAGAAGCTTCCTGACTCTGCACCCAGTCAAAAGGAAAGCAGCAACACAAGAAATCCAAAAGCTTCTAGAAACAAGCGTCATCCAAAAGATCAAACCAGATCAAATAGGATTCTGATCTTATTCAGGTTTCTTTTTAGTGCTCAAGACCCATTTTGGATGTAAGTAGTTTGAGTCCGTAGATGAAGAATTCAAAGTTCTGAGTGGTCACTGTACAGTCCCTCCTACCTTTTCTTCACAAGGACAATTGGGGTGCACTTCAAGATGCATACTATAGCAAAATAGATGCTTCCAGAGATGCTTAACTTTTGGCTGAGAGCATGTAATTACCAGTTCAGAGCACTGACCTTTGGAATCACCACAGCCCTCAAGGTGTTTACCAAATGTATGGCAGTGATCATAGCTCACTTGAGACGAAAATAATTCAGAGTGTTTCCATACCTAGACAACTGGTTCCTCGCCGCCCCCTCCATGCATTTCTTTCTGCATGCCAGGGACGATTTGCTCCAGATTTGCAAGTCAGGGTATAACGAACTATGCCAAATCAAATTTAACACCAGTGCAGAGCCTAGAGTTCTCTGCTATGCTTCTGGATATGACAACACAGGTAACAGCACTGCCTCCTTATCACATTTCCACTATCAGAAGTCAGATTCATCATCTTTCCCACCCATCTCCTTCAGCAAGATCGGTACCTAACTAGTTCCATGGCCATAGCCATTGTATTACTTCCCTTGACTTGTTTAATTACGCTTGTTCTCCAGTGGAATCTAGCTGTGTTAAGTGGTCCATTCTGCATCGGCCCCCACCTTTTGCTTACTCCAGTTTGCAACACATCCACTGGTGGATCCAGTCGAATGATATTCATCTGTGCTGACTCTGTATGTTCTTTGTGTTTCACTGTTGCAGTCATCACCTGTGGGTTATTCCTGCTGTGGTAGCCCTCTGCTGACCCAAATACCAGAGGCAATGTTTTTCTGTGTCTACTGCTGTCACTTGCTGCCTGACTTCAGATCGTCGGTGCTATAAAGGAAGGCACCCAATGCCATTACATCAGTCTTTCTTGCCATGGAGCCGGTAGCAGAAGCGGATGTTCTTCGTGTTTCACTGTTGCAGCCATCACTTTTGGCTTATCTGCTTGCAGTAGCCCTCAGGCTGCCTGATTAACAAAGTCTTGGGTCCTGCGTCGGTTGCTGATGTTCATCGTGCATACAGCTGCAGTCATAACAGATGGGTTCTCCTGCCGTCAGGCGGGTCCTCGGTCAGCCGAATTCCAAAGTCTAGGTCCAGCGTCGGTTGTCGTCGCTTCTTCCCTGACGTCAGTGCGACAGGGGTATAAAAGAACCAGCTGTCGCCATTTTCTTCAGTCTTTCTTGCCACGCGGTGCCCGAAGCAGAAGCAGTTCGCAAGTGCCGGTCGGCCAGCTCCTGAAATTATGAAAATTTTGATCTAAGTACCCTGTTGGGGAAACTTTTCTGGCCTCAAACCGATGTCAGACAAAGTTAATAATTGTATTTCATGTGGGAAGCAAATACAGCATAAGGATTTCCATTCCCTCTGTATTCCTTGCTTAGGCCCAGACCACGACGTCTCGGTCTGTCGCTTTTGTGCTACATTCAACAAACGCACCATTAAGCGTCGGGCGGAGTTCGCCCAGCATTATTTTGGCAAAGAATTTAACTATATTATGTCGTCAGATATTCCGACTCCAGTTTTGTCTAAAAAGCGCAAAGATAAGGACCGACACATGAGGTCCGCGGCCTCTACCGACACCACGCCAAAGCCGACTACACGTGGTCCGGTTCTCAGCGAGGCGCCTACGCAGCTCCTGACTACCGACGACAATTCTTTGGTGGTGTCTCCTGTGCCCGAGGTCGCAGGCTCCTCTGCCCACACCCCGACTACAGATACCGAAGCCACTCTTGGCGGTGAATCTCAAAATGTGGACAGGTCCACCTCCTCTCAAGGTGTCTTCAGACCTTCCTCTTCTTTTTCTATCAAGGCTTTCACTAAGTCTAAAGCAGCCATGCATTCTGAGAGACAAGCTACACAGGGCCCATCTCCAGGCCCCATGCCTAAAAAACAGATGCTTAAAATGGCTGAGGATTTAATTGGGGTTCTCAACCCCCCCCCCCCCCAGACAAAAGGCCCAGAGTGGAGGAAGAATCCCCCTCCTCTGATCAGGGCTCCATTATTTCGGAGCACTCTGATCTGATGATCAGGAACATTCTTACTCCCCTTTTGAAGATTCTGATGCAGAGGAGTCCATTCCCTCTGTCCCCCCCCCCCCAGAGGATTACTCATTTGGGGAAACTTTGCATACCTTAAGAGAACACTTCCACTGGGAAGGCCAAGATTATTCAGATTCCAAGAAAAGGCTTAGGGAATTTCTCTTGCTACCTCAGCACAGGCCTCTGGCTATACCTCCTGTCTTGGACATACTAGATGATGTGTACTCGGAGGCCTGCCTTAACCCGGATTCTCTTACTCCAGCCTCAGTCAAGCCTGACTGGTACTACAGGGTTCCTGACTCGCACCAATTTTTATACAAAAGCCGTGCTGCTGACCCAGAAACCATCTCACAGGGCCCCAAGGGAATTAAGGCCTCCACTGCTAAAAATCCATTACCTTCCGAGAGAGATTCCAAATCCTTAGAAAGGTGGGGGGAAAAAGGTATATACCTCGGCTACCTTAACCATGAGGGCATTAAACTGTCAGTTCCATATGCTAAAGTACCAACAGTTTTTGTTATCACAATTGAAAAGTAAAATGTCACAACCTGAACAACCAGACTTGAAGGAGTTGCAGGATTTGGAGTTGCAGGATTTGATGCATAGTGCAGAACAAGTGGGTAAACATACCTTACAATGTGGTTTTGATGCTCTAGAGGCCTCATGTAGAGCTTCTGTTACAGGATCAGTCATACGTAGACATGCCTGGCTCAAAGAACAAACCTTGCCAGATCATGTAAAAGCTAAATTACTAGATGCTCCTCTACAAAAGGATGTATTATTTGGTGCTAATACTGAGGAGGTATTAAGGAAAATGGAGGAAAAGGCTAAATCAATGCAAACTGTGAAAAATTTTCTACAGGTACAACCCCCACGTTTCAGTAGAAATTGGCCTTCCAAAAATTGGTCCTTTCCAGCCACGGACAGACCCCAAAGAGGTAGATACAGGCGCCCGAGAGGCAGAGGGCAATCCCAAGGATCGTTTAGAGGCAGACAATGGCAAGCTCCTACACAAAGAGGTGCTGAGGATAACTCGCAACCATTCAGAAAGCAAGCCCAATGGCTTTCCCCTTTGCATGCCAAGCAAGACTCGAATGGCAGCACCCTTAGGCGGAAAACTGGCATTATTTTTGAAAAATTAGCATATTGTCACAAAAGACAAATGGATCCTGGACATTATAAACAGAGGCTACAGATTCCATTTTCACACCCTTCCAAAAATGAGAGGCATGCCAAACCTGCCACACAATCAAAGGGCAGAGGCATAAAGGCAAATTACAGATCTCATAGACATGAAAGCTATTCAAGAGGTACCTATGCACGAACAAGGTCAAGGTTTTTATTCCAGACTATTCCTGGTACCAAGGAAGAGAAAAGATTGGAGACCTATTTTGGACCTATCCATCCTGAACACATTTCTACTCATACCAAAATTCAAGATGCTCACTCTACAGGAGCTTCTTCCCATGCTGGGCAAGGAGTCTTGGATGGTAACATTGGACCTCAAGGAGGCGCATACCTGCATGTCCTAATCAGACAAAATTGCAGAAGATACCTCAGATTTCTTGCAGGTTCAACCCATTATCAATTCTCTGCATTGCCCTTTGGCTTATCTACTGCGCCCAGAGTATTCACGAAATGCCTGGCATCAGTAATTGCCTACTGCAGACTTCAAGGGATACAAGTATATCCCTATTTGGATGACTGCCTGATCCAAGCGGACAGCAAGCACATTCTTCTGAAACATCTGGCTTCTGTAATAATGTTGTTGAATTCTCTGGGATACACAGTCAACAAAAAGAAATCAAGGCTAATACCCTCTCGGAAAATAATTTTCCTGGGTGCCAACTTGGACACAAACACCCAGATGGCCTACCTCACACCAGAGAAGCAGGGGCAACTAACTCAATACTTCAGAGCACTAGCAAATTCCACCAGGCTGACTGCAAGGAAAATCCTGCAGGCTGTGGGATTCATGGCATCTTGCATCTTACAAATCCCATGTGCAAAGCTGCATATGAGGAAACTTCAATGGTACCTGAAAAACCTATGGTCTCAACACAGCCACAGTTTGGAAACAATAATACCACTAATTCCATGTCTTCAAAAGGAATTTCTGTGGTGGGCTCAAGCATGCCAAACAAACACAGGTCTCCCATTCAGCAAGCCTCAAGCAAATCAAGTCATCACAACAGACGCCTCGGACTACACATGACAGATCGGTGCATTCAGGGCAAATGGTCCCAAAAAGAAAAGCACCTTCACATCAATCAAAAGGAAATGCTAGCATTAATAAATACTATTATAGCTTTCAAAGACCTACTGCAACCAGGTCAACTATTGATAAGAACGGACAACACCACAGTAATGTGGTACATAAACAGGGAGGAACACATTCATACCCCCTATGCAGACTGGCCATGTCACTTTGGAACATGGCCATGGACTTACAAATCGAACTACATGCACAGTACTTGCCAGGCAAGGAAAACACGCTGGCAGACAACCTAAGCAGAAATATGACAGATCCACACGAATGGAAGTTGCATCCTCAAGTTTTTACAGAGATGATCCAAGCATGGGGAAGGCCAGACATAGATCTCTTTGCCTTCCACAAAAATCACCAATTGACAAAATTCTGCTCAAGGATTTTTCATCCAAAGGCCTGGAAAGTGGACGCTCTCTCTTTCAGTTGGACATCAGTGACAGTTTATGCCTTCCCACCTCTTCCTCTGCTGCCCAAAGTTCTATTGAAAACCAGAGCAGACAGACTAAAGATGATTCTCATTGCTCCAGACTGGCGAAGACAACACTGGTACCCACTCCTGAGGTGCCTGACTCATTCCCCACCATGGACCCTGCCTCTAAAGCCTCTTCTCCTGACTCAGCACAGCTTCAAAACTCTTCACAGTCAGCTAAAAACACTCAATCTAGCCGCACGGAAGATTCCTTAACATCACAACTGACCCTACTCTCCAAGGAGGTGCAGGATGTCATTTTGGAGGCAGAAGGCCATCTACTAGAAAAGCTTACTACGCAAAATGGAAATGGTTTTGTGTCTGGAATGAGAAAAAGGGCCATGATCCTGGAAAACTGAATTTACCTCAAATATTACAGTATCTAGCTGAGCTCCTAAGCATTGGACTTTCATTCTCCTCCATCAAAATCCATGCCTCAGCCATTTCTGCAGAATACAACACTGATCCACCCTTATTCTCTCACCCCCTCTTAAGACAGTTCCTCAGAGGGGTTAAGGATCTAAAACCCCCAAGGAAACAACCAATACCTGCTTGGGATCTCAATTTCATTCTGGAAAAACTGACCTTGCCTCCTTTTAAGCCAGCTGCCTCATTAGATTTGCAGTATTTGTCCTGGAAAACAGCTTTCCTTCTGGCTATTACCTCAGCTCGTAGAGTTTCAGAACTACAAGCTCTCATGGCTGTGCAGCCTTTTATCATCTTCCATCAGGACAGAGTTTCATTACGAACCAACCCGTCCTTTATGCCAAAAGTGGTATCCAGGGTAGCTTTGAATCAGGCCATACACTTACCTACCTTTTATCCTAATCCTCAAAACAAAGGGGAGAGATTACTACATTCCTTGGACATCCACAGACAACTGCGTTATTATTTGGACAGAACAAAGCCTTTCAGAAAATCAGATCAGCTCTTTGTGTCCTATGCTATAGGAGCTCAAGGAAAGCCAATTTCCAAACAGACAATCTCAAAATGGATAGCGCATTGCATACGCTTTTGCTATTTTTTTCATGGCAAAACTGTACCTACAGGCATCAGATCTCACTCCACAAGGGCCACGGCTACCTCTGCAGCCTTTCTTAGAGGCGTTCCTAACAAAGATATTTTAGAAGCAGCCACTTGGAGTTCTGTGCATACCTTCTCCAAGCACTACCACCTTCCACTATACTCCAAATATAGAGCGGGCTTTGCCACTGCAGTCTTGCAGGGCATTCTGGCTCCTCCTAGTTCCACCTAGTGCCTACCACCCCTTAGCTTTGGGATTCTACCCATCTGTTATGACTGCAGCTGTATGCACTATGAACATAGTACAGTTTTGTACCTACCATAAACGTAGACTGCAGCTGTATGCACGATGAACATAGTACAGTTTTGTACCTACCATAAATGTAGATGTTAGAGTGCTAATACAGCTGCAGTCCAGGTTTCCCTCCCTCCTTCCCCTCTTGGGACAGGCCTATTGGCTAACCTATCCTCATGCAACCTGATTGGGGTATTCATTCATGATGTATTTGCTTGCACTACTGTATTTTGATTATATGGCATTGCTTTATTACACAAATTTATGTATTGCCTTCCTTCTGGGGGCACCTGACATCTGGGGCAAGAAAAACTGAAGAAAATGGCGTCGGCTGGTTCTTTTATACCCCTGTCGCACTGACGTCAGGGAAGAAGCGACGACAACCGACGCCGAACCTAGACTTTGGAACTCGGCCGACCGAGGACCCGCCTGACGGCAGGAGAACCCATCTGTTATGACTGCAGCTGTATTAGCACTCGAACATCTACATTTATGGTAGGTACAAAACTGTACTTTCCTTCTTCCATGACATCAGGGGTATAAAACATGCAGCCCGACGCCTTTATATCTGTCTTGTCATGTGGTGCCCGAAGCAGAAGCAGTTTGTAAGTGCTGGTCGGCAGACTCCTGAAATTTTCGTTTTCGAATTTCAGAACCGAAGTCTTCAACTAAAGCTAAGTACCCTGTTGGGAAACTTTTTCTTGCTCCTTACCGATGTCAGTAAAAGTTAATAATTGCATTACTTGTGGAAAGTAAATACCTCATAAAGATTTTCATTCATACTGTATTCCTTGCCTAGGCCCTGACCACAACGTACCGTGATGTCTGTTTTGTGCTTTATTTAATCAGTGCACTATCTGTCATCTATATATTTTCGCCTCAAAATATTTTGGTTCTCTGTTTATCCAGAAATGTCGTCGGTTAGCCATCCGACTACCGGGATTCTGAAAAAACGCAAGGATAAAGACCGAGACAGGCTCCCGAGGTCCAAAACTGTCGACGCTTCTAAGCCAGTCGCCAGTACTCAGTGAGGTGCTTTTGCAGCCCGATACCTGTTATTTCCGATTTGCAGGCCTCTACTGAGACCCATTCTGAGTCGGTTATGCCACAAGATGCTTCAACTATGGAACCTGCGGATATCTCTACCTTGGATGGGTCCGGAGCTGCTGTGCAGGCACTGGCTTCTGAGGGTGCATTCAGGCCTACGGACTTGCATATTAAACAGACGCCGCCTCCTTCTTTTAGGCCTAAATCTCGAACCATGCCTAAACTACTGCGCCCAGGCCGCATGCTCAGGCTTCTATGCCTAAAAAACAAATAAGAATGGCTGAAGATATAACTCTAATCAGGGGAAGTCAGCCTCCTCCTCCTAAGAGACCTAGGAATGAAGTTGTTTATGAATCTTCTGACCAGGATTCTGATTTTTATGATTCTTCTGATGATCTGGATTTGCCCTTATCTACTTATTAGGATTCTGATGCAAAGGACTCTTATCCCCTCTGCTTCCCCTCCGGAGGAATTTTCTTTTGATGAAACAGTAACATACTCTAAGGGAGCATTTCCTCTGGGAAAGCCAGTATTTTTCTGATTCAAAAAGAGGCTTGGGGATTTCTTACTCCTGCCTCAGCATAGGCCTTTAGCTGTTCCTCCAGTACTAGACATTGTTGATGCTTTTTCAGAACCTAGTTTGGCCCGTGATTCCTTGCCTCCTGCTCCCAGAAAACCTGACTGATATTACAGGGTTCCTGATTCACACAAGTTCCTTTTTACAAATCCTACTGCGGATCCAGAGACCATTTCACAGGGACCCAAGGGCAATAAGGCTTCTACTACTAAAGGTCCTATCCTTTCCGATAGAGACTCCAGGGCGCTGGATAGATGGGGTAAGAAGGTTTACACTTCTGCAACTTTGGCCATTAGGGCTTTAAACTGCAAGTTTCATATGTTAAAGTATCAACAACATGCTACTGGATTGCTTAAACAGAAAATGATGATTCCTGACTGTGTGGAAAATAAAGAATTACAGGATTTAATGCATTCTGCTGAGCAGGTTGGAAAACCTACTTTGCAATATAGATTTGATTCTTTAGAGGCCTCTTGCAGGGCTGCTGTTACTGGTTCTGTGCTCAGAAGGCATGCTTGGCTTAAGGAGCAATCTTTACTGATCATGTTAAAGCTAAATTGTTGGATGCTCCCTTAAATCAGGACCGCCTGATGTTCTTCGTCTCACATTGCTGCAGTCATAACCTATGAGTAGTCCGCTGTCCTCGGTCGGCCCGAATACCAAAGAGTTAGGCTGGCGTCGGTCATGGTCGCCCAGAGCTGACGTCAGTAGGTAGTAGTACTTAAGCGCATGACCGACGCCATATCCCCAGTCTTTCTTGCCGCGTGGTCCGAAGCAGAAGCAGCATTTGCAAGTGCCGTTTGGCGTTCTGAAATTTTCATTTATCGAGTTTCAGACCGAAGACCAAGTTGGGCTAAGTACCCCGTTGGGGAAATTTTTGTCTTTTCTTGCCTCAGTTATCCGGATGTCAGAAAAGGTTAATAATTGTATTTCTTGTGGGAAACAGATACCTCACAGGGACTATCATTCTCTTTGTATTCCTTGCTTGGGGCCTGAACACGACGTAGTCGGGTGTCGCTTTTGTGCTAGATTTAATAAGTGCACCATTAAACGAAGATTAGACTGTGCCAGGCTTGTTTTCGGTAAGCGGTGTAACTATAACATACCGTCGGATCCTCAGACGCCCGCTATCGCTAAAAAACGTAAAGATAAATCTTTGAGGTCTAAACCGGATGAGTCGTCCGTTGCGGACGCCGGTTCTATGGAACCTCCGGTTGAACCTGTGGATCCGGCCGAGGCCTCGGCTGAATCCCAGGGGGAACCTTTACTTTTGCAGGAGTTGGCCTCTCAGGAGTTAGGCCAGGCCGAGGGTGCTTCTCAGGTATCTGTAGTTCCATCCTTACAAAAGGTAATTAGGCCTTCTACCTCAGTGGCTAAAGGCCATGCTAAGGCTAAACCTTGTCTTACTGGCCCTGGCCATAGTCCTAGCTCTTCAGCCTCTGTTCCTGAAAAACATATGTTGAAAATGGCAGAGGACTTGATTACTTTGATCAGGGGTTCTATGCCCCCCCAGAGAAGATGCCTAGGGTGGAGGCAGATTTAGAGGGAATGGAGCATTCTTCAGACTACTCTGAGTCCTCAGCTGAAGATATTCAGGATTTCCCTCCCTACTCAGATTCGGATGCAGAGGATTCCTGTCCTTCTGCTTCTCCTCCAGAGGATTTTTCCTTTTCTGAAACTTTACATTCCATGAGGGAACATTTCAAGTGGGAAGGTCAGGATTTTTCAGATTCTCGAAAAAGGCTTAGGGAATTTTTGTTTTTGCCACAACATAGGCCCTTGGCTATTCCCCTGTCTTAGATGTTGTACAGGATGTTTTTCTGAAGCTTCCCTTAATCCTGATTCTTTACCCCCTGCTCCTGTCAAGCCAGACAGATATTACAGAGTTCCAGAAGCACATAAATATTTGTACAAGAGTCCTAGAGCTGACCTGGAAACTATTATTCAAGGGCCGAAGGGTGTCAGGGCTTCTGTGGTTAAGAATCCAGTCCCTTTGGATAAAGATTCTAGAGCGTTGGATAGGTGGTGGAAAAAAGTGTACACCTCCTCTACGCTAGCTATGAGGGCTTTAAATTGCCAGTTTCATATGCTGAAGTATCAGAACTCTTTGTTAGGCCAATTGAAATCTAAGGTGGATGCTTTATCTGAGGGTATAGAGTGTAAGGAATTGCAGGAGTTGGTTCATGCACCAGATCAAGTTGGAAAACATTCCTTGCAGTGTGGTTTCGATGCTCTTCAGGCTTCATCCAGGGTGGCTGCTACAGGTTCAGTTATTCGTAGACATGCCTGGCTTAAGGATCAAAATTTGTCAGAGCATGTTAAAGCTCGGATTTTGGATGCTCCTCTTCAATCAGAAGTTCTTTTGGTTCTCCTGTGGAGTCAGTTTTGAAAAGATGGAAGATAAGGCTAAGTCTATGCAGACGGTCAAGGAGTTTTGCAGGTGCAGCCCCTAAGTTTAGCAGGAATTGGCCTGCTAGAGGATGGTCCTACCCTTCTTGGATTATCAGTCTAAAGGCAGGTCTAGACGTGGTAGAGGCAGGGCTCACGCTCAGGGTTCTTTCAGACCTAGGACTTGGAGTTCTCCTGCACTGTCTTCTGGTGAGGGCAGGGGTCAGCCTTTTCGTAAACAGACCCAATGACCTGTATCTTCAGCTGCCAGATCCTTCTTTTCTGGCAGCTCCTCTAGGAGGAAAGTTGGCACTTTTCAAACAAAACTGGCATTTGGTCACACAGGACAAATGGGTGTTGGAAATAATAAATCAAGGTTACAAGTTTTATTTTCACACTTTTCCTCCTTTCAAAGGCATGCCGGATGTGCCTCCACAGCAAAGGCTGGAGGCTCAGGAACAAATTTCTTTACTTTTGCAGATGGGGGCCATCCAGGTGGTACCTCCGTCAGAAGTAGGCCTAGGGTTTTATTCCCGTCTTTTCCTAGTGCCAAAGAAAGGAAACACTTGGAGGCCAATTCTGGATTTATCCATTCTCAATACCTACCTAGACATTCCAAAGTTCAAGATGTTAACATTACAACAACTTCTACCTATGCTAGGCAAAGATCACTGGATGGTAACCCTGGATCTCAGAGGCCTATCTTCACATTCCTATCAGGCCCAGCTGCAGGAGATTCCTGCGATTTCGGGCTGGTACTTCTCATTATCAGTTCTCTGCATTGCCCTTTGGTTTATCTACTGCGCCCAGGGTGTTCACAAAAGTTCTGGCTCCTGTAATTGCTTTCCTCAGACAGAGGGGAATACAAATTTATCCTTATCTGGACGATTGCCTGATTCTTGCTCAAGACAAAGACAAGCTACTTCAACATCTACAGTATGTGATGGCAGTTTTAAGGTGCCTAGGGTATTCTGTGAACGAAATAAAGTCCAGTCTAGTGCCCTCTCAGGACATGTGCTTTCTGGGTGTGAGACTGAATACAGCTTCTCAGATGGCATTTCTGACCCCTGACAAACAAAGAACTCTTCATCTATACTTCCAGCAGTTATCAGTACTGTCCAGGCTGACTGCAAGGACAGTCCTTCAAGCCTTGGGGTTCATGGCATCTTGCATTCTAGTACTTCCCAATGCCAAACTGCATATGAGGAAGCTACAATGGTATCTCAAAAGTGTATGGACTCAACACTGCCACGATTTGGACACTGTCATTCGGATAATAACTTGCATCCAGAAGGAATTCTTGTGGTGGGCTCAGGAATGTCACCTAAACAAGGGACTCTCTGTGACCCGACAAGAGGCGAGTCAGATCATAACGACGGATGCCTCGGACTTGGCTTGGGGAGCACATTTCAATGGGAAATGGATTCAAGACACGTGGCCTCCCAGACTACTACATTTGCATATCAACATGAAGGAGATGTTAGCAGTCCAATTTGCCCTGATGGCCTTCAAGGACCTACTTCAGCCAGGACAGGTGTTGATTCGAACAGACAACACAACAGTCATGTGGTACATCAACAAGCAGGGGGGAACCCATTCTTACCCTCTTTGCAGACAAGCAATGATATTGTGGGAGACTGCTCTGAGTTTGCACATCAGTCTTCAAGCACGGTTTCTGCCAGGAGCACAGAACTCCCTAGCAGATGTATTGAGCAGACAAATTGTGGATCCCCACGAGTGGAAATTGGATCCTCAGGTATTCCAACAGTTGACAGTGGCTTGGGAACTCCAGACATAGATCTGTTCGCTTCTCCACTAAATTTCCAACTGCCAAAATTTTGCACAAAGATGTTTCACCCAAAAGCTTGGAAAGTGGATGCTCTATCTTTCAGTTGGAACAACCTTCACGTCTATGCTTTCCTCCTCTGCCTCTCCTTCCCAAGGTACTCTTGAAAGTCAGGCGGGACAAGCCTTGCATGATTCTAATAGCACCAGATTGGCCACGTCAGCACTGGTATCCTCTGCTGAGGAGTTTAATTCAGGAGCCTCCTTGGCCTTTGCCACAGATTCCTCACTTGTTGTCCCAGTCAAGCAATCATTTTCTCAATGTCAGGGTGCAGTCCCGGCATCTAACAGCCTGGCGTATTCTGTTTTAGAGCCTGTGGGGTCTCAGCTTCCTCAACAGGTTTTAGATGTCATTTTGGAAGCCAGGCCTAGTACTAGAAAAGTTTATGCTGATAAATGGAGGAGATTTTTTTCTTTGGAGCACAACAAAGGGCTTTGATGTCTCAGTACCTAATTTGAGTTTTACACTACAATACCTTACTGAATTACTAGACAAGGGTTTGTCATTTTCCTTTGTAAAGGTTCATGCTGCAGCCATTTCTGCTCACTATGATTGTGACCCTCCTTTATTTTCTCACCCTTTGTTTAAGCAATTTCTTAGAGGGGCAAAAAATATAAGACCCCAATGAGAGCTCCTACTCCTTCCTGGGATCTCAATTTTGTGTTGGAGAAGCTTACTTTACCTCCTTTTGAACCTGCAGCTACGTCTGAGTTGAAGTTTTTGTCTTGGAAGACTGCTTTTTTGTTGGCCATTACTTCTGCTAGGAGGGTATCTGAATTGCAGGCACTCATGGCAGTTGAACCCTTTCTGATATTCCATAAGGATAGGGTGTCTTTGAGTACTAACCCTACTTTTATGCCTAAAGTGATTTCTAATGTGGCCTTGAACCAGTCTATTCATTTGCCTACTTTTTATGCTGATCCCCAAAATAAGGGGGAAAAAATCTTGCATTCTTTGGACATTCACAGGCAGCTACGCTATTATTTGAGCAGAACTAAAGAGTTCAGGCAGACTCAACAGTTATTTATTTCTTTTGCTTTGGGTTCACAAGGGAAAGCTGTTTCAAAGCAAACTATTTCTAAGTGGATTGGTCATTGTATTGCTTTTTGTTATTCTCATCATGGGAAGAATGTTCCTGCTGGGATCAGACCTCATTCCACTAGGGCTACTGCCACATCCACTGCCTTTTTGAGGGGGGTAGCTACTAAGGATATTTTGGAGGCAGCTACTTGGAGTTCAGTACACACTTTTACTAAGCATTACCATCTCCCTCTTTATTCCAAGTCTAGGGCTGGGTTTGCCACTTCAGTTTTACAGGGCATGTTAGCAGCTCCTAATGCTTTTTAGTTTGACAGCCTCCCTTTTCCTTTGCTTTGGGATTCTACCCATAGGTTATGACTGCAGCAATGTGAGACGAAGAACATAGTACAGTTTTGTACCTACCATAAATGTAGATGTTCGAGGATCCACATTGCTGCAGTCCTATTTTCCCTCCCTCCTTCCCCTCTATAGTTTGGGGTTGCTGCCTTTCCTTTGGGATAATTATTATTTTCTCACTGGTGGTTGTTGGGTATTTACTATTTTGGCTCTGGCCTTTCCTTTTTTAGGCCTTCTGACATCTGGGGCAAGAAAGACTGAGGATATGGCGTCGGTCATGCGCTTAAGTACTACTACGTACTGACGTCAGCTCTGGGCGACCATGACCGATGCCAGCCTAACTCTTTGGTATTCAGGCCGACCGAGGACAGCGGACTACCCATAGGTTATGACTGCAGCAATGTGGATCCTCGAACATCTACATTTATGGTAGGTACAAAACTGTACTTTTGGCAACACAGCTGAGGAAGTTCTGAAAAAGAATGAAGATAAAGCTAAATCTGTGCAAACTGTTACAGATTTCTTGCAAGTTCAGCCTCCTAGATGTAGTAGGCACTAGCCCTCTAAGAATTGGTCCTTTCCAGCCTCTTCAAGGTCTTCTCAAACCATACCCAGACATAGCAGAAACCCCAGGTTTCAGTCCCAGGGGACGCACAAGACTAAGCAGTGGGGGTCTTCCGCACCCAAATCAGGGAGTAAGACACCCACCAGGGAAAACAGTCTCAGTGACTTGCTTTTAAAACTTCAAAGTATTTCCCAACTGAATGCTCCTTTAGGCGGAAAGATTCGTCTGCAGGCCAAAAACTGGGAACTCATTACCAAAGACAAATGGGTTTTAAATGTAGTGTCCCAATGATACAGATTTCACTTCCATACCTTACCAACACCAAGCGGGTGGCCAGATCTACCCAAAATCAGTGGGCAGTGGCACAAAATCAAGTCCTCTCTCTATTAAGCATGGGGGCTATTCATTTGGTACCAGAAGAGGAAAATGGGCAAGGGTTCTATTAGAGACTTTTCCTGGTACCCATAAAAGGCAATACATGGCGTCCTATCCTGGACCTTTCTACTCCTAAATACATTTCTGGTGATTCCAAAATTCAAGATGCTGACTCTTCACCAGCTGCTTCCTATGCTAGGCAAAGATGCATGGTAGGCAATACTAGACTTAAAAGAAGCATACCTGTACATCCTTATCAGTTCTCTGCACTGCCCTTTGGCTTATCTGCTGCGCCCAGGGTATTCACAAAGTGCCTAGCTCCAATCATTGCATTCTGCAGGCAAAGAAATATTCAAATATACCCATATCTGGACGATTGTCTAATCAGGCCAAGCCATACTTTTGAATCATCTGGCCTTTGTTCAAGGGGTACTGACTTGTCTGGAGTACACCATAAACAAAAAGAAATCACAGCTGGTACCCTCTCAACAAATTATATTTCTGGGAGCAAGCTTGAATACAGCTTCCCAGATGGCTTTCCTCACGCCAGAGAAACTGATTCATTTGACAACCTACTTCAAACAAGTGGCCACAAAAACCCAGTTATCTGCAAGGCAAATACTGCAGGCCTTTGGGTTCATGGCCTCCTGCATTCTTCTAATTCCATATTCAAGTCTGCATATGAGGAAACTGCAATGGTATCTCAAAAGCCTATGGTGTCAACATTCACAGGATCTAGAGGCAATGATTCCTATCATACCTTGCCTATGCCTAGAGTTCCTTTGGTGGGTGGAGACCTGCCACCAAAACAGGGGACTACCATTCACACTACCCCCTGCTGCCCAGACATTAACAGATGCATGGGGGGGGCACACCTGGCAGGGAAGTGCATTCAGGGCAAATGGAACCCAAGTCAAATGCACCTGCATATCAATCGGAAAGAAATGTTAGCTGTACAGAATGCTCTGACAGCCTTCAAGGACCACATTCTTCCAGGACAATTAATGATAGATGGACAACACCACTGTTATGTGGTACATAAACAAGCAGGGGGGGGGGTACACATTCTTGCCCCCTCTGCAGACTAGCCATGGTGTTGTCGAACACACCCCTGAGTTATCAGGTATGTTTACAAGTTCAATTCCTGCAAGGAAAACTAAATACACTGGCAGACGATCTAAGCAGAAACTTCATGGACCCACACGAATGAAAACTGGAACAAAGGATTTTCAACATGTTGACAAGCAAATGGGGGAGCCCAGATATAGACCTGTTTGCCTCCCCCCAAAACTATCAATTGGACAAATTCTGCACAAGGACTCCCCACAAACAAGCTTGGAAAGTGGATGCTCTGTCCTTCAGCTGGAAAAAAACTATCAGTTTATGCCTTTCCTCCTCTGCCTCTGCTCTCCAAAGTACTACTAAAAATCAAACAAGACAAACCAAGGATGATTTTGATTGCACCAGACTGGCCACACCAACACTGGTACCCCCTCTTGCACAGTGTGTCACTGTGAGCCCCATGGCACCTGCCCCAGACTCCTACTGTATTGTCTCAGCAGGAGAACCAAATTCTGCATCCTCAACTTCAAACACTGAATCTAGCAGCCTGGCTAATTGCATAATTTCTCCTTTACCATTCCTCAGTAAACCAGTGATGGATAACATTTTAGAGGCAAGGAGGCCTAGTACCAGAAAGTCTTAGGCTGAAAAATGGAAAAGATTAAGATTCTGTGTCTGGAACCAATCTCAAGGGATGAGCACAACAGTGCCCAGTTTACCTCAGATCTTACAATACTTAACTGAGATGCTTCATAAGGGCCTGTCTTTCTCCTCCATCAAAATGCATGCCTCAGCCATCTCAGCTCATTATAACACAGAAGCACCCCTCTTCTCTCATCCACTGCTTAAGCAGTTCCTCATAGGGGCCAAAAATCTACGACCACTCAGGAGAGCTCCAACTCCAGCCTGGGGTCTCAACTTTGTAATGGAAAAGCTCACCCTTCCTCCTTTTGAGCCAGCTGCCACTGCGGATTTAAAATTACTTTCTTGGAAAACTGCTGTCCTTTGAGCAATCACTTCAGCAAGATGGGTATCTGAATTACAGGCCCTCATGGCAGTGGAGCCTTTCATCATCTTTCATGCGGACAGGGTGTCCCTCAGGACCAATCCCTCTTTTATGCCCAAGGTGGTATCCAGTGTGGCCTTTAATCAATCCATACATTTGCCAACCATCTTTCCTAATTCACAGAACCAAGGGGAACAGATCTTCACTCCTTAGACGTGCACAGACCACTTAGATTCTACTTGGACAGAACTAAAGCTCAAAGGAAATCTGATCGACTGCTGGTGGCATTTGCTGCAGAGGGGAAGGCTATTTCAAAGCAAACCATTTCCAATTGAATAGGCCATTGCCTTCTTTTTTTTGCTACAAGTACCATGGAAAACCTATCCCACAGGGGATCAGACCCCACTCTACCAGGGCTGCATCTACCTCTACAGCCTTTCTCAGAGGCGTCCCTACCGGGGACATCCTAGAAGCTGCTACTTGGAGATGTCCTTCAAGGATGCATCTGCAGTCCTTACAAATGGGTTGTCCTGTCGTCAGGCAGCCCTTCGGTCGGCCGGATTCCAAAGTCTGGGTCTGGCTTCGGCTGGTGTCGCACTTCACCCGACGTCATAGCTGCAGTTTTTCGGGTATAAAGGCATCAGCTGACGCCATTTTCCCCAGTCTTTCTTGCCGCGTGGCGCCCGAAGCAGAAGCTGTTCGCAAGTGCCGGTCGGTCAGATCCAGAGATTACTACTACCGAATACTACTTCGAAGACTTCTAAAAAGCTAAGTACCCCGTTGGGGACTCTTTCTTGCCTCAGCCGATGTCAGAAAAAGTGAATAACTGTTTAACTTGTGGGAAACAAATACCTCATAAAGATTTCCACTCTTACTGCTGGCCTTGTTTAGGCCCAGACCACGACGTAGTAGCTTATCTTGCCTGTGCTTCTTTTAACCGATGGACGCTTAGACGTCGGTCGGAGTTTGCTGAACAGTTTTTCGGCTCTGATTTTGCGTATATTATGCCGTCGGATCCTCAGACTACACAAATTGCCAAAAAATGCAAAGAAAAGGACCGACACTCGCGGTCCGCGGTTTCGGCCGAAACCGCGGTTAAGCAGACCGCGAGTGTCTCTGTTTCGGCCGAAGCCGAGCAAGCGGTCCTTGCTTCAGCCGAATCCATCCCTTCTACCGAGGCCTCTTCTAGCCTAGTAGAATCGGCTTCAGAAATCCAACCTGCGGTTATGGTTTCTCAGGAATTATCGGACACTATTCCCTTGGATGTATCAACCCCTGCACGTGGAGCTGCTAGGCCCCCTGCAGCCATGTCCATTAAGGCCTTTGCCAGGGCTAAAGCAGCCAAAACTACTAAGTCTGTGCCTGTTAAACCCCCCTCTCACAGGCCCAGCTCCAGTTCCCAAATGCTTTCTCTGGCAGAGGATCTCATTTCCTTAAGGGGATCCCAACCACATCCAGACAGGGCCTCTCATCCACCTCGAGAGGAGAGACCTAGAGCAGAGCCCCCTGAGCCACTGTCCACTGATGATTCCTCTGATGATTCAGACAACACAGACTCTCCAGAGGCTCCTTTTTCTCCTTATGAAGACTCTGATGCTGAAGAGTCGATTCCTTCTGCCTCTCCACCTGAGGAATTTTCCTTTGGGGAAACCTTACATGCCATGAGGGAACAATTTCAGTGGCAGGGCCAAGATTTCTCAGACTCCAGAAAAAGGCTTAGGACCTTTTTGCATTTACCACAACATAGGCCTTTAGCTATACCTCCAGTTCTTTCTGTTGTAGATGATGCATTTAATGATGCTTGTACTGCTCCTGATTCTTTACCTCCAGCCCCTGCTAAGCCCGAAAGGTTCTACAGGGTCCCGGACACTCATCACCATTTATACAAGGCTCCTTTTGCAGATCCCGAGACTATCTCCCAGGGGCCTAAGGCAGTAGCATCTACCTCTGTTAAAAATCCCCTCCCCTCTGAAAGGAAGTCCAGGTCCTTAGAGAGATGGGGTAAAAAAGTATACACCTCTGCTACTCTGTCAGCTAGAGCCTTGAACTGTCAGTTTCATATGATCCAATATCAGGAGTTTATGCTTGATCAATTAACTAAGAAACTGTCCTCTGATGAATCCTTAGATAAGAAATATGTTCTGGAAATGGTACATAACATTCAGCAGGTTAGTAACCATTCTTTAAAATGCGGCTATGATGCACTGGAGGCTTCCTTTAGATCAGCCATGACTGGCACAGTTATCAGAAGGCATGCATGGTTGAAAGAACAGGCCTTGCCGGATCATGTCAAATCAAAACTATTAGATGCTCCCATGGATAAGGTCAATCTATTTGGTTCTCCTGCTCAGCAGGTACTGAAGAAAATGGAAGAGAAAGCAAAATCTGTACAAACAGTAAAAGATTTCTTGCAGGTCCAACCTCCAAGGTTTAGCAGGAACTGGCCCTCCAAGAATTGGTCCTTTCCAGACTCCTCTAAAGCTCAGAGAGGCAGGAATAGGCGTTCAAGAGGCAGAAATCAATCCAGGGGTGCCTACAGGGGACGCCAGTGGCAGGGCAACAACCAGCGAGCCACAGACGCAGCAACTACCCCTGCAACAGGACAATCACAGTGACTTGGCTCTGGCACCGCCTACCAGGGAACAGATAGCAGCACCCTTAGGCGGAAAGCTAGCCCTTTTTTCAAAAAACTGGCACTGCATCACAAGGGACAAGTGGATTTTGAAAACAATAGACCAGGGTTACAGGTTTCATTTCCATACTCTACCAGGAAAAAGAGGAATGCCAAATCTACCACCAAATCAAAGGACAGAAGCTCTAAAACAAATAGCTTTATTAGTAAGCATGAGAGCTGTGGAAAAGGTACCATCTATGGAACAAGGAAAGGGATTTTACTCCAGACTCTTCCTGGTACCAAGAAAAGAGAAAAAATGGAGGCCTATTCTAGACCTGTCCGCTTTAAACACATTCCTCATTGTCCCAAAATTCAAAATGCTGACCCTACAGCAGCTTCTTCCCATGCTGGGCAAGGAGTCTTGGCTGGTAACTCTAGATCTCAAGGAGGCATACCTGCACGTCCCCATACGACCAAATTGCAGAAGATACCTCAGATTTCTTGCAGGATCAGAGCATTATCAATTCTCAGCATTGCCCTTTGGCTTATCTACTGCGCCCAGAGTGTTCACGAAATGCCTGGCATCAGTAATCGCTCATTGCAGACTTCAGGGAATCCAAATTTATCCATACCTGGACGACTGCCTGATACAAGCGGACAACAAAAACAAGCTAACAGAAGATTTACAAAGAGTCATTTACTTGCTGCAAGCCCTGGGATATACAGTCAATATAAAAAAGTCAAAGCTGATGCCATCCCAAAGAATGACCTTTTTAGGTGCAGAACTGGACACATCAAAGCAGATGGCATTCCTAACTGTAGAAAAGCAAGAACAACTCCCTCTCTATTTCTTGGCATTAACAAAGCAGAACCATCTAACAGCAAGAAAAGTATTGCAAGCCCTGGGCTTCATGGCATCCTGCATAATTCTGGTCCCTCATGCAAGACTACATATGAGAAAGCTACAGTGGTACCTGAAGAATTTATGGTCGCAACACAAACACAGCCTAGAAACCAAAATTCCACTAATACCATGCCTGAAGCAAGAGTTCCTTTGGTGGGCTCAGGCCTGTCAGTCAAACACAGGTTTGCCCTTCTACAACATTCAACCAAGCCAGACCATCACAACAGACGCCTCAGACCTCGGTTGGGGGGCCCACATGCTGGACAAGTGCATACAAGGCCTATGGACTCAGGATCAGCTGCACCTGCACATAAATCTAAAGGAAATGCTGGCAGTAAAATTGGCACTCCAGACATTCAGACCATTCCTCCAAGAAGGGCAGTTGATAAGGACAGACAACACCACAGTTATGTGGTACATCAACAAACAGGGAGGCACACATTCATACCCTCTATGCCGGATGGCACTGGACCTATGGAATGTGGCTCTGAGCTACAACATTCAGTTACAAGCAATTTTTGTACCGGGAAAAGAAAACATTCTAGCAGACATATTAAGCAGAACTACCATGGATGCTCACGAATGGATGCTACACCCGGACATCTTCAAAGCCATCACAAGAAAATGGGGACTACCACAAATAGACTTATTTGCATCCCCACTCAATCACCAGCTCAAGAAATTCTGCACAAGGACGTACCACCCACTTGCTTGGAAGGTGGACTCCCTATCTTTCAGTTGGGAAAACCTGACAGCATATGCCTTCCCACCACTTCCTTTGATGCACAAGGTGCTTTTGAAGATCAAAGAGGAACGTCCAAGGATCATTCTGATAGCTCCAGACTGGCCAAGACAACATTGGTACCCATTACTGAGGAGCATGTCTCTGGAACAAATGTGGACACTACCCCTGATCCCATTGCTGTTAACACAGAACAACTACAACATCCTGCATCCAAACCTGAAAACTCTGCAGCTGACTGCCTGGAACATTACATAAGAGCAACTAACCCAAATTTATCTCAAAGGGTTAAAGACATTATCCTTGAGGCTCGCAGACCTTCAACAAGAAAGAATTATGCTGCAAAATGGAAAAGATATCTCATTTGGAGTAATACAAACGGAAAAGATGTGTCATTGGTAAACATAGCCAACATCCTGGAGTACTTGGCAGAGCTCTTCCATACAGGCCTGTCCTACTCCTCTATCAAGATACACGCATCAGCTATTTCGGCAGAATACAGCTTGGATCCCTCTGTCTTCTCACATCCTCTGCTCAGGCAGTTTCTGAGGGGAATTAAAAATGTAAAACCTCCTAGAAAACCACCACTACCAGCATGGGACTTTAACTTTGTGCTAGAAAAACTGACACTTCCTCCTTTCGAACCAGCAGCAACAGCAGAATTGCAATACTTATCCTGGAAGACTGCTTTCCTGCTGGCAATCACCTCAGCAAGAAGGGTTTCAGAACTACAGGCATTAATGGCAGTGCAACCCTTCCTGATCTTCCATCAAGACAGAGTGTCCATGAGAACAAATCCTACATTTATGCCTAAGGTGGTATCCAGAGTGTCTTTAAACCAGGCTATCCACCTACCTACATTCTTCCCCAACCCACAGAACAGGGGAGAAAGACTGTTGCATACCTTGGATGTGCATAGACAATTACGCTACTACCTGGACAGGACCAAGTGCAATAGAAAAACTGACCAGCTTCTGGTAGCATATGCAACAGGAAGGGAAGGAAAAGCAATTTCAAAACAGACAATCTCCAAATGGATAGGAAATTGCATTAGATTTTGTTACTCCTTCCACGGAAAGAAAACTCCAGAGAACATCAGGCCTCACTCCACAAGGGCTACAGCCACTACTACAGCTTTCTTACGAGGAGTGGCTACCAAGGACATTATAGAGGCTGCTACTTGGACCTCCGTGCATACATTTGCCAAGCATTATAATTTACCTTTATATTCTATATCCCGAGCAGGTTTTGCCTCTGCTGTTTTACAAGGGATCCTAACTGCACCATAATCTCTTCATTCCTCCTCCCCTTGTTTGGCTATAGTATTCTACCCATTTGTAAGGACTGCAGATGCATCCTTGAAGGACATAGTACAGTTTTGTACCTACCATAAATGTAGATGTCCGATAGGAATGCATCTGCAGTCAGGATTACCCACCCGCCTTCCCCTCTGTGGTACTCCTAGGGTATTTGCCATCTTTCAGCTAGCTTGGGGGGGATCTATTATGATGTATTTATTTGTATATATGTACATACATGCTTATTTTGTGTGTTTGCTCTCTACTATTTGGAAACATTGGCATTTATCCAAATTTAGCCATCCAAGAGGGCACCTGGCATCTGGGGCAAGAAACACTGAGGAAAATGGCGTCGGCTGATGCCTTTATACCCGAAAAACTGCAGCTATGACGTCGGGTGAAGTGCGACACCAGCCGAAGCCAGACCCAGACTTTGGAATCCGGCCGACCGAAGGGCTGCCTGACGACAGGACAACCCATTTGTAAGGACTGCAGATGCATTCCTATCGGACATCTACATTTATGGTAGGTACAAAACTGTACTTTCTGTACATACTTTCACAAAGCATTACCATCTGCCAATTTTCTCTAAATCCAGAGCTGGATTTGCCACTGCAGTCTTGCAGGGCCTTTTAGCTGGCCCTAATTCTATTTAAATTCCTCCTCCCATCCTTAGCTTTGGGAATCTACCCAAAAGTAATGACTGCAACAGTGAAACACGAAGAACACAGTACAGGTTTGTACACTTACCATAAATGTAGATGTTCGAGTGTATTCACTGTTGCAGTCCTGGTTACCCTCCCTCTAGCCCCCTTCTTTTTCTTTTTTTTTTGGATATATCTCTACTTTCCTTTACTATCTTCAAAAGCTTTTTGGTGTATTAGCTTTTCTGTTGGAGGTATAACATTGTATATATGTAGATTTAATTGTTTCCCATTAAGGGGACACCTGACATTTGGGGCAAGAAAAACTGATGTAATGGCGTCTGCTGCATGTTTTATACCCCTGACGACCTGATGTCATGGAAGAAGGGACAGCAACCGATGCAGGACCCAGGACTTTGTTAATCAGGCCTACTGAGGGCTACTGCAAGCAGATAACCCAAAAGTGATGACTAAAACAGTGATTACACTCTTAACATCTAGATTTATGGTAAGTGTACACAACTGTACTTTCGCAAGTGTGCCGGTCGGTCACTACCAGAGTTTGAATTACAGCTGAAAACGTCTAAAGCCAAGTACCCAGTTGGGGATCCTTTTTTCTTGCACTTATGGATGTCTGGAACATTTAACAATTGTCTCGCTTGTGTAAAGCAAATACCACACAGAGACTTCCATTCGTACTGCTTCACTTGTTTAGGCCCAGACCATGGCGTCCCCCATTACCAGTTCTGTGCCTTCTTTAACATGACAACCATTCGTCATAGAACTCTTACTTTAGCCAGGTATTTTCGTCTTCTGTCTTTGCATTCTGAAATGGTGTCCGCCAGCCAACATTCCGTTGATCTTCCAAAAAAATCGTAAAGATACAGACAGACCACACAAGGCTAGGCCTGCCGACGACTCTACTGCTAAGCAGGTAGTCAGCTCTCCAGAATTCAGTGAGGCTCCTTCGCAGCCCCTGATGCCCGATTCAGTACCTTTGCAGGCCTGTACTGAGACCCTTTCAGAGTACAGTATGCTGCAGAAATCTTTAGTCTTCCCAGCCTTTGGCTGTCTCTGCCTTGGTTGGGTCAGGAGCCGTGATGCAGGCACTGACTTCCAAGGAGGTTTTTGCACTACCAAATCTAGACAAAAAAACGTAGTCTTCTCCTCTGACTACCGTTTCTCTCAGACCGATGGATACTCTTAGGCCTAGAAGCAAGTCCACTCCTAGGAAAACTTACCTCTAGTCGCCATTTTACACCTGCTCCACCACCCCAAGCTCAAATGCTTAAAATTATGGAGGATCTTATCCTTATCAGAGGGTAGTCGGGCTGGGGTCTATATCAGAAGACCGAATGTAAAAAAATATTGAACTGCAAAACAGCGAACAGACCAGACCTCGAAGTGCTGTTTGCCAGATCGTGGTAAGTGAAGATTGGAATATTTACCCTTTCCTCACTGTAGTGCGATCTCGGAGTTGGTATATATATTTAGTGGGAGGTGTGGGGGGCGCAGCCCCCCACAATAGCAAGTTCGAGGTCTGGTCTTTTCGCTGTTTTGCCATTCGCTATTTTTTACATTCGGTCTTTTGATATAGACACGTCAGGCCACACCTTCTAAAAGAAGAGAGACCTTTCTCCTGAAATACTGACAGAACAGGATTCTGAGGAGTCTGATTTTTTTTCAGATTTTGAAGATGAACAACAATCTCTGACTGCTTATGAGGATTCAGATGCGGAGGAATCCATTCCTTCTTCCTCTCCATCAGAAGATCTTTCCTTTGGGAAACCGTTCACACCCTCGGGGAACATTTCCACTGGGAATCCCAGGACTTCCCTCAGTCTAAAAAAACGCTGAGAGTTTCTAGACCTGCCCCAGCACAGACCTTTGGTCATCCCTCCAATCTTAGAGGTGGTTGATGTCTTCCATGAATTCAGCTCAACTCCTGATGCCCTCCCACCTGCTCCCAGAAAACCTGACTGGTATTATAGTAACGGATTCTCACAAATACCTGTACAGAAATCCTACTATAGACCCGCAGACCTTTTACATAGGGACCAAAAGGAGCGAAGGCTAGTTCTGCAAAGAATCCTAGTCCTTCTGACAAGGACTCCAGAGCTTTGGACAGATGGGGTAAAAAGTATACACCTCTGCAACCTTAGCTATCAGAGCACTCAACTGTCAGTTCCACATGTTAAAATATCAACAATGCACTTTAGAACTATTAAAACAAAAGATTTCAGCCTTTCCTGACTGTGCCAATTCGAAAGAGTTAGCAGATTTACTGCACTCAATTGTCAAGTGGCTAAACGCTTATTACACTGTGGATATGACGCCCTAGAAGCCCTAAGCATGGCAGCAGTGTCAGGATCTGTCATTAGGAGACCTGCATGGTTGAAGGAACAACCTCTCCCTGATCATGTCAGATCTAAATTACTTGATGTACCCTTGGATAAGGACCGCCTTTTTGAAGTAAAAGCAGAAGAGGTGCTTAAAAAGATGGAAGACAAAGCAAAATCTATGCAAACAGTAAAAGATTTCCTTCAGGTACAACCTCCTAGGTTCAGCAGGAATTTTCCCTCAAAACACTGGTCCTTTCCTGCACCTAGCAGACAGGGGCAAGGTAAGCTGCGCAGGGCCAGAGCACCCAGACTCCTATCCCAGGGACAGCAGAGAACCAAACAGTGGACCACTTCCACTCTAAATGCAGGGAGTTTTAAGCCATCCCTCTATGGCAAAAACTCTGACTCCCTCTCCCCCGTGCCCTTTTTTCACTCACCAAAAATTAAGGCTTTCTGTAACAAAGGACCAATGGGTCTTAAAGATAATTTTTCAGGGATACAAATTCTCCTTCAGTGAACTCCCAGATGTCCTTCAAGGATGCATCTGCAGTCATAACAAATGGGTTGTCCTGTCGTCAGGCAGCCCTTCGGTCGGCCGGATTCCAAAGTCTGGGTCCGGCTTCGGCTGATGTCGCACTTCACCCGACGTTATCTCTGCTGGTCTTCGGGTATAAAGGCATCAGCCGACGCCATTTTCCTCCGTCTTTCTTGCCGCGTGGCGCCCGAAGCAGAGGCTGTTCGCAAGTGCCGGTCGGTCAGTTCCAGAGATTACTACTACCGAATACTACTTCGAAGACTTCTAAAAAGCTAAGTACCCCGTTGGGGACTCTTTCTTGCCTCAGCCGATGTCAGAAAAAGTAAATAACTGTTTAACTTGTGGGAAACAAATACCTCATAAAGATTTCCACTCTTACTGCCTACCTTGTTTAGGCCCAGACCACGACGTAGCAGCCTGTTCAGCCTGTGCTTCCTTCAACCGACGAACGCTTAGGCGTCGGTCGGAGTTTGCTGAACAGTTTTTCGGCTCAGATTTTGTGTACATTATGCCGTCGGATCCTCCGACTACCCAAATTGTGAAAAAACGCAAAGAAAAAGACCGACACTCGCGGTCCGCGGTTTCGGCCGAAACCACGGTTAAGCAAGCCGCGAGTGTCTCGGTTTCGGCCGAAACCGGGAAAACGGGTCAATCTTCAGCCGAATCCATGACTACTACTGAGGCTCCTGCTACCTTAGTTGAATCGGCCTCTGAAGTTTTCCCTACTACTGTGGTTCCTAGTGACTTATCTGACACCATCCCTTTGGATGTCTCTACCCCAGCACGTGGTGCTGCTAGGCCTCCTGCAGCCATGTCTATAAAGGCCTTTGCCAGGGCTAAAGCAGCCAAAACTGTTAAATCAGTGCCTGTTAAGGCCCCCTCACACAGGCACACTTCTAGTTCACAAATGCTTACTCTGGCAGAGGATTTAATCTCCTTAATTAGGGGATCCCAATCTCACCCAGACAGGGCCTCTCAGCCTCCAGAAAAGAGACCTAGAGCAGAGCCCCCCGAGCCAGTGTCCTCTGATGATTCTTCGGATGACTCAGACATTACAGATCAGCCAGAGGCTCCTTTTTCTACTTATGAAGATTCTGATGCTGATGAATCCATTCCATCTGCCTCTCCACCAGAGGAATTTTCCTTTGGGGAAACCTTACATGCCATGAGAGAACAATTCCAATGGCAGGGACAAGATTTCTCAGATTCAAGAAAAAGGCTTAGGACCTTTCTGCACTTACCACAACATAGGCCCTTAGCTATACCTCCAGTTCTGCCTGTTGTGGATGATGCATTTAATGATGTTTGCACTGCTCCTGATACTTTACCTCCAGCCCCTGCCAAACCAGATAGATTTTACAGGGTGCCAGACACTCATCACCACCTATACAAGGCCCCACTTGCAGACCCTGAGACTATATCCCAGGGGCCTAAGGCAGTAGCTTCGACCTCAGCAAAAAACCCTCTCCCTTCTGAAAGGGAATCCAGGTCCTTAGAGAGATGGGGCAAAAAAGTTTACACCTCTGCTACTCTCTCAGCTAGAGCTTTAAACTGTCAGTTTCACATGATCCAATACCAAGAGTTTATGCTTGATCAGTTAACTAAGAAGCTGTCTTCTGATGAATCCTTAGAAAAGAAATATGTTTTAGACATGGTGAATAACATTCAGCAGGTTAGTAACCATTCTTTAAAATGTGGCTATGATGCACTGGAGGCTTCATTTAGATCAGCCATGACTGGCACAGTGATAAGAAGGCATGCATGGTTGAAAGAACAGGCCCTGCCGGATCATGTTAAAGCAAAGCTGTTAGATGCTCCTATGGATAAGGCCAGTCTATTTGGTACCCCTGCTCAGCAGGTAATGAAGAAAATGGAAGAGAAGGCAAAATCTGTACAAACAGTTAAGGATTTCTTACAGGTTCAGCCCCCAAGGTTTAGCAGGAACTGGCCTGCCAAAAATTGGTCCTTTCCAGACTCCTCAAAATCTCAAAGAGGCAGGAATAGACTCTCTAGAGGCAGAAATCAATCCAGAGGAGGTGCCTACAGAGGACGCCAGTGGCAAGGCAATAACCAGCGAGGCACAGACACAACCACTGCCACTGCAACAGGACAATCTCAGTGACTTGGCTCTGACACCGCCTACCAGGGAACAAATAGCAGCACCTTTAGGCGGAAAGTTAGCCTTATTTTCGAAAAATTGGCACTATATCACAAAAGACAAGTGGATTTTGCAAACCATAGACCAAGGCTACAGGTTCCACTTCCACACCTTACCAGTAAAAGAGGAATGCCAAACCTACCTCCAAATCAAAAAACAGAAGCTCTAAAGCAGATAGCTCAATTAACAAAGATGAGAGCTGTGGAAAGAGTACCGATAACACAACAGGGCAAAGGATTCTACTCCAGACTCTTCCTAGTACCAAGAAAAGAGAAAAGTTGGAGACCTATTCTCGACCTGTCCATCTTAAACACATACATCATTGTCCCAAAATTCAAAATGCTGACCCTACAGCAACTTCTTCCCATGCTGGGCAAGGAGTATTGGCTGGTAGCTCTAGATCTCAAGGAGGCATACCTGCACGTCCCCATACGACCAAATTGCAGAAGATACCTCAGATTTCTTGCAGGATCAGAGCATTATCAATTCTCAGCATTGCCCTTTGGCTTATCTACTGCGCCCAGAGTATTCACAAAATGCCTGGCATCAGTAATCGCTTATTGCAGGCTACAGGGAATCCAAATTTATCCATACCTGGACGACTGCCTGTTACAAGCGGACAACAAAAGCAAGCTGACAACAGATTTACAAAGAGTCATTTGCTTACTACAAACCCTGGGATACACAGTCAATTTAAAAAAGTCAAGACTAATACCATCCCAGACAAGAACATTCTTGGGTGCGGAATTGGACACAGTAAAACAAATGGCATTCCTGACTGCAGAAAAACAAGAACAACTCCCTCTTTACTTCTTGGCATTAACAAAGCAGAACAAACTAACAGCAAGAAAAGTACTGCAGGCCTTGGGCTTCATGGCATCATGCATAATCCTGGTCCCCCATGCCAGACTGCATATGAGAAAGCTACAGTGGTACCTAAAGAATTTATGGTCTCAACACAGGCACAGCTTAGAAACAGAAATCCCACTAATCCCATGCCTGAAACAAGAGTTCCTATGGTGGGCTCAAGCATGCCAGTCAAACCCAGGTTTGCCTTTCCACAACTTTCAAGCAAACCAAACCATCACAACGGACGCCTCAGACCTAGGCTGGGGGGCGCACATGTTGGGCAAGTGCATACAAGGATTGTGGACTCCAGACCAGCTGCACCTGCACATAAACCAAAAAGAAATGCTGGCAGTACAACTAGCAATCCAGAAATTCAGACCATTCCTCAAAGAAGGCCATTTAATGATAAGGACAGACAACACCACAGTCATGTGGTACATCAACAAACAGGGAGGCACTCATTCATACCCCCTATGCAGAATGACTCTGGACCTTTGGAATATGGCTCTGAGCTACAACATCCAGTTACAGGCAATATTTGTGCCGGGAAAAGAAAACACCCTAGCAGACATGTTAAGCAGAACCACCTCGGATGCTCACGAATGGATGCTGCACCCGGACATCTTCAAGACTATCACAAAGAAATGGGGAATGCCACAAATAGACCTATTCGCATCCCCAATCAATCACCAACTCAAAAAATTCTGCACAAGGACATGCCACCCACTTGCATGGAAGGTGGACTCTCTATCCTTCAGTTGGAAAGGCCTGACAGCATTTGCATTTCCACCTCTTCCTTGGATGCACAAGGTACTACTGAAAATCAAAGAGGAACGTCCAAGGATAATTCTGATAGCTCCGAATTGGCCAAGACAACACTGGTATCCTTTGCTGAGAAGCATGTCACGGGGGAGAATGTGGCCAATACCCCGGATGCCTTTGATGTTAACTCAGAACAACTACAACATCATGCACCCAAACCTAAAAACCTTGCAACTGACTGCCTGGAACATCACATAACAGCAACTAACCCGGACTTATCCCAAAGGGTTAAAGACATTATCCTTGAAGCCCGCAGACCTTCAACAAGAAGGAACTATGCAGGAAAATGGAAAAGGTTTGTCATGGAGCACTGAAAGAGGAAAAGATGTGTCAAACATAGACATTGCTAACATCCTGGAGTACTTGGCAGAGCTTCCACATATGGGCCTGTCCTATTCCTCCATCAAGATACATGCATCAGCTATTTCCGCAGAATACAGCTTCGATCCACCTGTCTTTTCACATCCTCTACTCAGGCAATTCCTCAGAGGGATCAAGAATGTAAAACCTCCTAGGAAACCACCATTACCAGCATGGGACTTGAACTTTGTGCTAGAAAAATTGACACTTCTTCCATTTGAACCAGCAGCAACAGCAGATCTTCAACACCTATCATGGAAAACTGCTTTCCTACTGGCAATTACTTCAGCAAGGAGGGTTTCAGAACTTCAGGCCTTAATGGCAGTACAACCCTTCCCAATCTTCCATCAAGATAGAGTGTCCATGAGAACTAATCCTACATTTATGCCTAAGGTGGTATCCAGAGTGTCTTTAAACCAGGCAATCCACCTACCTACCTTCTTTCCCAATCCACAGAACAGGGGGGAAAGGCTGCTGCATACCTTGGATGTACATAGACAGTTACGCTACTACCTGGACAGAACCAAAAGTAACAGAAAAACTGACCAGCTTTTAGTAGCCTATGCAACAGGAAGGGAAGGAAAAGCAATTTCCAAACAGACAATCTCCAAATGGATAGGAAATTGCATAAGATTCTGTTACTCCTACCATGGAAAACCAGTTCCACAGAACATAAGACCTCATTCTACAAGGGCTACAGCCACTACCACAGCTTTCTTACGAGGAGTGGCAACCAAGGACATTATTGAGGCGGCTACTTGGACCTCCGTGCATACATTTGCCAAGCATTATAATTTACCTCTATACTCTAGATCCCGAGCAGGGTTTGCCACTGCTGTACTGCAAGGGATCCTAACTACACCATAATTCTTCTTCCTCCTCCCTAGTTTGGCTATGGTATTCTACCCATTTGTTATGACTGCAGATGCATCCTTGAAGGACATAGTACAGTTTTGTACCTACCATAAATGTAGATGTCCGAACAGGATAGCATCTGCAGTCAGGATTACCCACCCTCCTTCCCCTCTGTGGTACTCCTAGGGTATTTACCCTCCTAATAGCTAGCTGGGGGGGTCTCTTATGGTGTATTTGTTTGTATATATGTACATACATGCTTATTTTTTGTGTTTGCCTTCTACTATTTTGGAAACATTGGCATTTATCCAACATTTAGCTTTCCTAGAGGGCAACTGGCATCTGGGGCAAGAAACACTGAGGAAAATGGTGTCGGCTGATGCCTTTATACCCGAAGACCAGCAGAGATGACGTCGGGTGAAGTGCGACATCAGCCAAAGCCGGACCCAGACTTTGGAATCCGGCCGACCGAAGGGCTGCCTGACGACAGGACAACCCATTTGTTATGACTGCAGATGCTTACTAACTCCCCCCTACAAAACTACCAAACTGGCATCCTTCCTGACGACATTAGTGATCACTCCCTCATTTACGTAGTCAGAGCCAAAACTAACCTAAACTTTCCTACCACTCACAAAACACTATACTCCAAAAAAAATTTTATTCCTGAACAGTTTCAAACAGAACTTTCACAATATAACTGGACCCCTCTAAAACACCTCACACTTAACAAAGCCGTTGAATACTTCAATTCAGCATTCCTTGCAATCCTAAATCAACATGCCCCAAGTCGCACTATTAGAACAAAGACTAAGACAGCACCCTGGCTAACCTCCAATACTAAGCATAAAATTATTCTCAGAAATAAATCTTGGAATAAATGGCGTTCCTCTAGAAACCCAACAGATCATCAAACCTTTAGAGAGCTCAGAAACAGTACCAAAAAAGCTATCATAACAAATAAAAAGAATTTTTACTTTGAACTACAACAATCCACCAATAAAGAACCAAAAAATTTCTGGTCTACTATTAACAATCTAATTACCCCAGGCAAATTAATCACACCCAATCCCCAGGACTTAGACCCCGAAGACTCTACTTTAATAGCCAATAATTTCAATACTTTCTTTACTTCATCCATACAAAGTCTTGCTAACCACCTATCTCCTGATACCTCTCAACTGCTCTTAAGTAGCTTCAATGACTCTCTTCCTCTCCTTCAACTACAACCCATACCCACCTCTTATATACAATCTCTATTACACAAACTTAAACCCACTACCCCCTCAGCAGACAAGCTTCCTGCTGAATTCCTGCAAGTAGCAGCTAAAGCTATTGTCTATCCTGTCTCTATTCTAATAAACAGATCCATAAAAGAAAGTGCTTTCCCAGCAATTTGGAAAATATCACACATCATACCCTTACACAAAGGAGGCAAATCTACCGACCTTTCTAACTTTCCCAATTGCACTGTTATCTCCTCTAGCAAAAATTATGGAAAAATGTATACATAAACAACTACTAAACCATCTCCTCCTTAACAACCTACTAGCTGACACCCAACATGGATTTAGGCCTTCACATAGTACTACCACTGCACTACTCTCTTTCACCAATACCATCAACTGTAACCGTAATAACAACAAACTAACCTCTTCTCTATTTCTAGACCTGTCAAAAGCCTTGATATGGTAAATCATACACTTCTTCTCCACATACTGAAATCCCTTGCCTTGGATGACTCTTCTTTAACCTGGTTCTCATCATATCTAGAAGATCGACATCAAGCAGTACTCTGGAAAAATCCTCTATCTACTCTATTACCTATCTCATTAGGAGTACCACAGGGATCTATACTAGGCCCACTTTTATTCTCCATCTTTATTAATGATCTCCAATCATCTATCCAAAACACTACCTGCATACAATATGCAGATGATTCCACTTTAATCTGTACAGCCTCCTCTCAACCAGAACTCCAATCCCTTACACAAGCTACCTTTTCAACCGTTGAACAATGGTTCTCTAAAAGATGTCTTCTCCTTAACCCCAAGAAAACAAAACTATTACTTTTTCACCTACACACAAATCTACTCAACTACATTTTACTATCACTGCAAGTGATAACTCTCACATTACTCCTGACTCCACTACAAAACTGCTTGGTGTTACTATTGATAATAATCTTAGCTTTGACCACCACATTAATAACACAATAAAAACAGTTAATAAAAAGATTGGTTCACTATACAGAATAAAACCCTTCCTTACACCTAAGGCACGGACTACTTTAGCACAATGACATCTTATCTCTACCCTTCTGTATGCATCCTCGATCTACACTAATCTATCTAAAGGTAACCTTAGGAAACTGTCTACATCCTACCACAACATAGCTCGATTTGCCACTGCATCTCAATATAGAACTCACCACTGCATAAACTTAAAACTTCTACACTGGCTGGAACTTCCTAACAAGATTATCTATCAACAACTCTTAATAGCACATAAAATTTTATATCAACCCTCAAAAACACCTGCTCTTAGCAACCTCTTGACTCCCTATAATAATTTAAAACAACTACGCTCCTCCCAAAAGCTACAAGTTAACATGACCAGAATTTCAAACTCTGCAGGGAACTGCCTTTTCTCCAACTCAGTTGGCAAAATATGGAATAACCTTCCCTTACATATCTCCTCTCTAGCCACTTTTCCTTGCTTTAAAAAGCAACTTCTTTCACATCTGAATAACTTCTGGCTCTGCTCTTGTACCAATCCAGACTAACCTACTTTCATCTTTCAACTATATTTGCATTTTATTTAACACTCTAAATCTCTCTCTCTCATATAACATTATGATTCTACTGTTACTTAAAAAAAAAAACCATTATTATTTTTATTTTCATGTTTTTAATTACATAATTTGTATTACATAGTTAGTATTATCTATTTGTTATTAGAATAGCATCACCTGACCTGAACGAATTTCCTTGTATTATTGCTCTTTGCCTATATCACAAGTGTTTTTTTACATGTATTTCTATAAACATGCTTTAATCTGTGGAGCTTTTCTCCCCGGGCCTCCACTGAAAATGGACAATGATCCAGTTGGACTAGCCCGGTCAACAAATGTAAAATAAAATAAATAAAATATCCTGTTCGGACATCTACATTTATGGTAGGTACAAAACTGTACTTTCTAAGAGGGTACCCAGACTTGCCTCAAAAGCAGTGGGCAGAGGCGTTGAAACAAGTCCAAACTCTCGTATCCCAAGGGGCAGTAGAACCTGTCCCCTCAGATCAAACAGGCAAAGGCTTTTATTCCAAACTATTCCTTGTTCCCAGAAAAGAGGGCACTTGGCGCCTTATCCAGGATCTATCCATTTTGAACACCTTCCTGGTGGTTCCCAAATTCAAAATGCTAACTTTGCAGCAGCTGCTGCATATGCTGACAAAAAATGTCTGGTTAGTTACCCTAGATCTGAAAGATGCCTACCTCCACATCCAAATAAGGGAATCTTGCAGGAAATTCCTTCACTTCAGAGCAGGCTCGCAACACTTTCAGTTCTCTGTGCTACCATTTGGTTAGTCTGCTACTCCCAGAGTATTCACCAAATGCTTAGCCCTGGCCGTAGCCTTTCAGGGTCTATATCACATAGTTGAACTGCAATAAGTTAGACTACGTAAATGTCGAACGCAGAAGTTCAACAGTAATGTCGAACACACAGAGCAGCGATTTTTAATTGTTTTTTTCCCCCAGGGAAAAAAAATAGCTGTTTCGGTACAAAACCAAAAAACACATGCACACTTCAAACTGTTCCTAATGTGGGGTGCTTCATCCCCACACCCCTCAAAGTGGGGGGGGGGGGCTATGGCCCCACACCCCCACTACTTAAATATACCAATTCCATGATCACACCACAGTAGAGAAAATAGCAAAGCCGCAGAAATGACCCTCCAAATTTTTTCCCAGTGTTCTGTGGCTTTGCTATTTTGACAATTTGAACTTCCCAGTTCGATGTTATGGCTTTGCTATTTTGACAATTCGAACTTCCCAGTTCGATGTTACGACATTTGGACAATTGTGCATTCAAACTACTAATATAGACCCGCCTTTTGCAGACAGAAAAATATACAAATTTACCCTTATCTGGACGACTGCCTCATTCAGGCATATTGCAAAGAAAGGCTACTCGAGGACCTCCTCTTTTGCCAAAACCCTCCTTAGGGTACACCATCAACGAGAAGAAATCAAAGCAAACACTCCATGAAGATCATTTTCTTGGGAGCACTGTTGTACACAGCATCCCAAGTGGCCTTTATATCCCCGGAAAAGCTGAGCTTCCTGCTTCTCTGTTTTACCCAGCTGGCTTCCAGAAGTCACCTCACCTCACTGCGAGGAAGATGTTCTTGATGTTTCACTGTTGCAGTCATTACATTTGGGTTGTCTGCTTGCAGGTAGCCCTCAGCCGGCATGATTGTTAAAGTCTTGGGTCCTGTGTCGGTTGCTGTCTCCTCTTCCATGACGTCAGGTAGTCAGGGGTATAAAGCATGCAGCCGATGCCATTACATTAGCCTTTCTTGCCATGCGGTGCCCGAAGCAGAAGCAGTTAGCAAGTGCTGGTAGGCAGACTCCTGAAATTTTTGTTTTCGAGTTTCGGAACCGAAGTCTTCAAAAAAGCTAAGTACCTAATTACCTTTTTCTTGCTCTAAACCGATGTCAGTAAAAGTTAACAATTGTATTACTTGCGGAAAGCAAATACCTCAAAGATTTTAATTCATACTGCATTCCTTGCTTAGGCCCAGACCACGATGTCCCTCGCTGTTGGTTTTATGCCTTATTCAATGCTCGAACTATTTGTTATCTGTTTATTTTCGCATCAAACTATTTCAGTACTTTGTTTAATTATCCAGAAATGGCTTCAGTAAGCCCATCCGACTAGCGCCATTCTGAAAAAACATAAAGATAAAGACAGAGGCAGACCGCTTGGATCCAAAGCTGCCGATTACGCTTCCATTAAGCTAGCTGCCAGTTCGTCGGTACTCAGTGAGGCACTTTTGCAGCCCCTGATACCCGCTACTTCTGATTCGCAGGCCTCTACTGAGACCCATTTGGTGTCCGGTATGCCACAAGATGCTTCTTCGACTATGGAACCTGCGGATGTCTCTATCTTGGATGGGTCCGGAGCCGCTTGAGTTCCAACAAGGGACTGCTATTCACTCTACCCCCTGCCACCCAAACCCTAACAGACTCATCAGACTATGCATGGGAGGCTCACATGGCAGGGCAGTGCATTCAGGGCAAATGGAACCAGAGTCAAATGCACCTACATATCGATCATAAAGAAATGTTAGCTGTACAGAATTCTCTGGCAGCCTTCAGAGACCGTATTCTTCCAGGTCAATTATTGGTAGACAGACAACACCACTTTTATGTGGTACATTAAAAAAGCAGGGGAGAACCCACTCATACCCCCTCTGCAGACTAGCCATGGCTCTGTGGAACACAGCCTTGAGTTACCAAGTACACCTACAAGCTCAATTCCTGCCAGGCAAGCTAAATTCACTGGTAGATGACCTAAGCAGAAATCTCACGGACCTGAGCAGAAATCTCATGGACCCACACGAGTGGAAACTGGAACCAAAGACATTCAGCATGTTGAGAAACAAATGGGGGAGCCCAGAGATAGACCGGTTTGCCTCCCTTCAGAACTACCAATTGGACAAATTTTGCATAAGGACTCCCCACAGACAAGCTTGGAAAGTGGATGCCCTGTCCTTCACCTGGGAAAGCCTCTCAGTTTATGCCTTTCCCCCTCTGCCTCACCTCTTGAAAGTTCTACAAAATATCAAATGGGACAAACCAAGGACAATTCTCATTGCACCAGACTGGCCACGCCAACACTGGTACGTGCCCCCTCTTGTGCAGTATGTCACTACTGGAACCATGGCACTCCCTCAGACCCCTTCCTTGCTGTCCCAGCAGGAGGGCTTAATTCTGCATCCCCAGCTTCAAACCCTGAACCTTACAGCCTGGCTAATTACCTGAGCTGTCCAATACCATCCCTCAGTAAGCAAGTGCTGGATGTCATTCTGGAGGCAAGGAGGCCTAGTACTAGAAAATCCTATGCTGAAAAGTGGAAGATACTGCTCCTGGAGCCAAACTCATGGGATGGGCACAACAGTGCCCAGCTTACCGCATATACTACAGTACGTGAGAGGCTTCACACGAACCTTTCCTTCTCTTCGTTTAAAATTCATGCCTCAGCCATTTTAGCACATTATAATACAGAGCCACCCCTCTTCTCTCACCCCCCTGCTGAAGCAATTCCTCAGAGGGGCCAAAAATTTAAGACCACCTAGGAGAGCCCCTACTGCAGCCAGAGACCTTAACTTTGTATTGGAAAAGCTTACTCTAGCTCCTTTTGAGCCAGCTGCAACTGCAGACTTAAAATTCCTTTCTTGGAAAACCGCTTTCCTTTTAGCAATCACTTCAGCAAGAAGGGTATCTGAATTACAGGCCCTTATGGCAGTGGGGCCCTTTATAATCTTTCATGCGGATAGGGTGTCCCTCATTAGATGTGCAGAGACAGCTTAGATTTTACTTGGACAGGACTAAACCTCAAAGGAAGTCTGAACAACTGCTGGTGGCATTTGCTGCAGGGGCAGAGGGGAAGGCTATTTCAAAGCAAACCATTTCTAAATGGATGGGCCATTTCATTAATTCTTCTATAAGTACCATGGAAAACCTATCCCACAGGGGATTAGACCCCATTTAACCAGGGCTGCATCTACCTCTACAGCCTTTCTCAGAGGTTTCCCTACCAGAGACATCCTAGAAGCCACTACCTGCAATTCTGTGCATACTTTCACCAAGCATTACCATTTGCCAATTTTCTGTAAATCCAGAGCTGGCTTTGTCACTGCAGTCTTGCAGGGCCTTATAGCTGTTCCTAATGCTACCTAAATTCCTCCTCCCATCCTTAGCTTTGGGAATCTACCAAAATGTGATGACTGCAAAAGTGAAAGATGTTAGAGTGTATTCACTGTTGCAGTCCTGGTTACCCTACCTCCAGCCCCCTGACCACTCTTGGCTATACCTCTACTCTCCTTTACTATGCTTAAAAGCTTTTTGGTATATTTGATTTTTTGTTGGAGGTATAACCTTGTATGTATATATATATATTTAATTGCTTCCATTAGGGGGCACCTGACATCTGGGGCAAGAAAAACTGATGTAATGGCTTTGGCTGCATGCTTTATACCCCTGACGACCTGAGGTCACGGAAGATGAGACCGCAACTGACGCAGGACCCAAGACTTTGATAATCAGGCTGACTGAGGGCTACTGCAAGCAGATAACCCAAATGTGATGACTGCAACAGTGAATACACTCTAACATCTACATTTATGGTAAGTGTACACAACTGTACTTTTTATCACCTCGGTCAGAGGGGCCATGAGAGTGTGGGAATGGGTGAGCTCATCGGACCACTTTCTAATTGCAACATACATTCTGGGGAAAACCAACGTGCTAGCGGACAGACTAAACAGGTCCATCTTGATACCTCCCGAATGGTCTCTCAATCAATCTGTTGTGGAAGTGATCTTCTGATGTTGGGGCCAACTTTCCTGTGATGTTTTTACGACTCCCCACGAGTGCAGCAGGTTTTATCCCTCTCAGGGGGATTCGCAGAGAATTGCTCTAGTCCATGCTTGGCCTTCTTGTCTCCTTTATGCTTATCCCTCTTTTCCCCCTTGATTCCCAAATTTTTGCAGAAAGAAAGTGGGCTGAAGAGCTCCGAAATACTCATTGCCCCTTTCTGGCATCTGCAAGTGTGGTTCCCCTTCCTACGGTCTCACCTTCATTATCCTTCATGGACAGTAGTGCCAAGTCCTGATCTCCTCTCTCACTCATCAGAGATCCAACCTCCCAACATACAGGCCATCAAATTAACTGCATTTTTTTTCCACATCCAGTAATGGTTAGATAATCCAGGCTGTCTTCATCTGTATGTACCATTATTTTGGCGTCTCAGAAATAATCCACCAAAAAAGTATACAAGAGCAAGTGAAAAAGATTCTCCCTTGGGCTTGGAATAATGAGCTTGACCCAGTCTCTGCTCCAGTTTCTGCAGTACTTCAGTTTTAAGCAAACCAAGGAGCTAGTTTCTCTACAATTAAACTTCAGTAGCGGTTTCTAATTTTCACAAGGGAGACTGAAATTATTCATTGGCTTTGTCCAGATTATACCTTTTTGCATATTTCTTCTAAGACCTTCATAGGTAGGTACTAGGCTATTGGCCCTAGGGCCTATACAAGCCTAGCCAAAAAGGTACCCTGGCTTTTGCCACCTGAGAAAATATTTTCCTGTGCCCCTGTCAGGCAGAACCACAGAAGTGATCCCCGGGGTGAATTTCTTACCCATCCAATCATCAAGATTTTTCTTGAGTGTGCTAAAGAGGAGCTCTGTTTGACATAGAGAAGTAGTCTGTTCCAGAGTATGGGAAGCCTCTGGGACAGGAATCCATCCCTCCAGCATGTTCTGTTTATTGTGGTAACAAGGTTTAGGTCCCTAGAGCGTGTTGCTCTGAGGGATTGGGATTTCTTTAAGTGGAGCATGTCCAACAGCTGTGGGTTTGACATAGCTTTGTATGTTAGGCAGAGATTGCCTCTGAGTAGGTGATATGCGACCTGAGTAAAGCTGGAGTGTTTTGAGACTGTCTGCATAGGGCATCTGTTTGAGGCCATTAATCCTCTTTGTGAGGTATTTGTGCGGCCTTTCCAGTTGTTGATTTCTTGTGAGGTACACACCAAAAGGAGCGTTGTACTCTATAATGGGTCTAATGAGTGATGAGTAGAGGGGAGCAATGACCTTTTTTTTCTGGATGAGACCTTTTGTGATGGTGTGCCACATAGAAGGATTTCCTGACCACTGTGGTGATGTGAATATCAAAGGAGGGACTACTGTCCACCCGTGTCCCAAGGTCTCTTCATCACACTTTGTGTTAAGTAGACTACCCGCCTATGTGGTAGTTTGTGGGTACAGAGTTTTTACCAAAGGGGATGACTGTGCACTTTTTGGCATTGAGCTTGAGACCATGGCTTTGATACTAGGCATCTATCTCAGTGAGGCCCTTTTGTAGGATGTCCACATAGTTGGGAGTTTTGATTATGGCTCCTAGTTTGCAGTCATCTGCAAATTTAGTTAGCCAAAGACCTTCTGTGTTAGCCTGTACTTCAGAGAAGTAGATACCAAACAGGAGAGGACCCAGGACTGAACCCTGTGGTACTCCACTTGTCACTGGTCTGAAGTCTGATTTGGAGTCTGCTACTTTCACAGTGTGGGTTCTTTCAGTAAGCCTGTTGGCAACCCATCTTGACATTTATTTTATTTATTTTTACATTTGTTGACCAGGCTAGTCCAACTGGATACATGTCCATTTTCCATGGAGGCCCGGGGAGAAAAGCTCCACATTCCAGAAAAAAGATCACGATAACATAAGTACATTACTAAGATTTAACAAATTTAACTAGTAAGTACATTTTAGCTAAGATAATACTAGTAAATACATTTTGGCTTAAGAGTAAGGAAAAAGTATTCTAAGCTAACAAATCATGTTTGGATATACATACAACCAAAAACAGTAGGTAAGTAACATTGAGCACTATTTGAACTTTCAGATGGTTTTACAGACAAAGATGTCAATAGAAAAGGAATAGCTAGTTTTGTGTGAGTGAGAAGAATAGGGTCAAGAGACAGTGGAGGAAGTTAGTCTGGGTTTGCACAGGGGCATAGCCAGTATGATTTAAGGTATGGTTTGAGCTTGGATTTAAATAGGGTAGTAGAAGGTAGAGAGGTAAGATCAGTAGGGAGGGAGTTCCAGGTTTTGCCCACCGTGTTAGAGAATAAAGAATCTCCAGCCAGGTTGTTGGTTTTACATATCTTTACCATTATTTTGTTTGAAGAACGCAAGGTTTTCAGGTTATTGTAGGGTGTGATTAGATTGGTTAGTGTTGGAGTAGATGTAGGATGGAACAGTATCTTATAGGCAATAGTTAGCTGGTTTGATAGGATAAGATTTGGCAATTCTAACCACCCTAGTTGATTAAGATTGTTACAATGATGGGTTATGTAGGTAGAACCAGTTGCAAATCTGGCAATATTATTGTAGAAGCTAGCCAGCTTGTTCAGATTGCTTTTGCATAGTTTGGTATAGATTGGGGAAGCATATAACAGGGTTGAGATAAGGTGGGTCCGGACGATAGTGGTCCTTGCTAGTGGGGTAAGAAAGGGTTTGATCCTATAAAGGGAGCCTACTTTTTTGTTTACTGTTTTTATAGTGTTGTTAATATGTGGCTCAAAGGTGAGGTGGTTGTCAGTTAGTACTCCAAGTAGTTTTGTAGTAGAGTCTGGAGATATGATTGTACCATTGCTAGATGTGATTGTGAAATGTAGTGGGGGGGGGGGGGGCTCTGCAGGTGGGAGTAAATAGTAGCATTTTTGTTTTTTTGGGGGGGTTCAGGATGCGACATCATTGAAGGAGCCAATTCTCTACTGTGTTAAATGTGTCTTGGGTTAGGGAATGCAGCTGTGAAAGTGAGGAGGCTGAGCATATTCGTGTAGAGTCATCCGCATATTGGATACAGGTGGCTTGAGGTAGAGTAAGTGTGTAGGTAGTTAGTAAAATAGAAAAGAGGAGAGGACCCAATATGGAGCCTTGAGGGACTCCAAGGGCAACTGGTAAGTGGGACGACAAGTTGTTTTCCCATAGTACAGCCTGTTGCCTATTATTTAGATAGGATTGGAACCATTGAATATCAAGTGAATCTAGTGAGAAGTTGCCAAGTATGTTTGAGTAGCTGGTGGTTAACCATGTCAAAGGCTTTTGACAGATCAATGAAGAAGGCTGAGGAAAGTGTTACTATTACGGTTTTTATTAATGACATATGTGAAGGAAAGAGCAGAAGAGGTGCTGTAAAATGGTCTGAATCCATGTTGGCAGGTAGCTAATAGGTTGTTTGCTAGGAGGTGGTTTAATAGTTGCTTATGAATGCACTTCTCCATGATTTTAGCCAGAGGGGTATGGCTATAGGCCTATAGTTAGAAAAGTCTTTGGAATTACCACCTTTATGCAGGGGGATAACATGTGAGATTTTCCAAATAGTTGGAATAGTTCCTTCAGAAATAGTTCTGTTAATGAGGATGGATATGGGGTAGGCTATAGCGTTGGCTGCTTTTTTCAGGTATTCTTCAGGTAATAGATCCACAGAGAGGGTGGTGGGTTTAAGTTTTTTGATAAGGGTGCAGACAAAGGATGTAGGAACGGGTTGGAATTGGAAATATTGGGGGGCTATTAGGGATAATATTAGAAGGAGATGCAGTGTTAGTGGATAGCTGATTGGCCAAAGATTGAATGGTGTCTGAAGAAAGTGCTAAAAGAATTGGCAATTTGGTTGGGGCTAAGGAGAGTGGAGCCTGAGGGGGTGGGTGTGATTTGAGTGACCTGGGTGCAGGAGTTTGTTTATACCAGACAAGAATTTTTGAGGTTTGTTTTGGTTGGTCTGTTGGAGTTGGCAGTAATACTTTCTTTCATCTGACAATATGGCTTTTTTGGTTTCATTTCTTAGTTGTCTAGATATTAGTTGATCTGCCAGGTTTTTGGTTGTACGCCAGGTAGCCCATTGTTTGCTTCTATGGAGGACTTTTTGTTTGGTAATTTTGGTGAGCCAAGGGGCTGGTTTAGACCTAGTTCTTACTATTCGAGTGTTAAATTTTTATTACGTCTTATTTTCTTATATATGGTTGGGTTTGGCATATCAGTCTTATACCTGATTAAGAAGATGAGTGAGTGGTCACGTAATCTTCTGGAAGGGTCCCTACTTTAAGATTGGTTTTCACTGTTTGTAAGAAGCCAATCTAGGATGCTGTTATGTTTATTGGTTCTAGTGGGGAGTGTAATGTTTTGTATAAAACCATGTAGGTTAATGTGTGAAGAGGGCTGTTCAGATGTGCAAGACATCCAGTTTATATTAGTCACCAAGTGTTATGGTTTCTTGTGGGTAGGTGGTGGACAGCCAACTTAGGATAGCTTCTAAGGTAGTGATATAGTTGCCTGGGGGGGAAGGTAAATACAGATTATATAGATGGATTTACATTTGTTGAGTTGAAATTTAGAGAAGAATTTCAGCATTGCTAGTTAGGGGAGGTTTAGAATCTGTGGAAGTGATTTGTAATTCAGATTTATACAGGATAGCTACCCCTCCTCCTTCCTTAGAGTTACGGTCCAGTCTCAAGATGCTACAGCCAGGGGGAATAACTGTAGTATCCTGTATGGTTGATTTGAGCCATGTTTCAGAGAGGCAGAGGATGTCAAATGAATGTACATCTATGAGTGCATGTAGGTGAGCAACTTTATTGTTTATGCTATGAATATTGAGATGGGCTATAAGGAGAGAGTTGGAGGGTCTGTTGACTAGGTCAGAATTAGTAGTATTTGGTGTGCTAGGCTTGATGGAAGTGGAAGAATTTGGGTCAGGGTTTGGGTGTATAGCACCATCAATTAGAAAGTGGACTTGTATTGCAAGAGGTAGTGTTAGTCCTTTACATGTTAGGTTATGGTATTTTTAGTTCTAGTGCTATAGTATGTGATGTGAGTGAGCCTATGAAATTTGGATGATAAATAATTTGGTGGATAGGCTGTATAATTGTGGCTATGAGGGATGATGAATGTTGGTGTAGAGGTTTGTTTCATTGGGTTGTGAAAGTGTTAGGTGGTTGAGGTGTTCATAGGATGTAAGTATATAGGGTACAGCTAAAATAGATAGAAGTGATAGAAGTAAGGGTTTAATGTGTGTGTATGTAGTGTTAGGTGACATTGTAAGTTGTGTGTAGGTAATTATATAAGGATGTGTGTTAATAGAGATTGAATGGTGTGAGGTAGGATTTAGCACTTTAAGGGGTTGGTCTATGTGATTGCTTGATTTGCAGGGGGTGTGGTCAGTGTGTATATATGTAGAAGCACTGCGGCGAGTGGGATTTGGGGGCAGGGTAGGGGAGTGGAGTGAGCCCGCAGGGCGAACGGAGCGGGTAGAGCCACAGAAGGAGTGGACCTTAGGAGAAGAATCGGTGGGGAGCTGTTTAAGGTAAGTGAAAGGTGGAGAAGGGTGTGAGATGGTAGTCTTTATAGTAGGGATGGAGGGGGTATAGTTAGCTGATGCAGCGTAAGAGGATATAGGGATAGTGTAAGGCTATAGCTCTGCAAGCTTAAGATACTAAGTTCCTGAGAAGAGTTTCAAGACAGAAGGATAATTTAGGACAAAGGCGCCACCTAGTGGTCAATGTCAAATTGGTTACAGAAGTTCCCTTTAGTAGGTAGTGGGTATTGGAACTGGAATTAGAGAGGGCAGTAACTTGTGTATTAACAAGGGTTTAGGAGAGAAAGAGGGATAGGAAGGCGAAAAGGGTGATAGCTGCTGTGCGCCCTAGAAGGGGATTATGCTTTAAGAGCTACAATAAGTTATACAATGTAACTTCTGTTGACAGAAATTTGTATAACACATACTTTCTTCAGTTTTCTTATTCTTCAGGGGCTGATTCACAGGGCAAGAGAAGAGGCTATTCCTTGTTGTGGGGTGAAGACAGAAGTAGGTGATGAGGTTGCTGGCCAACAGGGCAGGGTAAGTCCACAGTTATAGTGCCTAGTTTAGTGAGTTTATCTATAATTCCAGAGTGGGGGATGGTGTCAAACACCTTGACGAGATCTCGATAGGCTGTGTGAACCACCTTACCCTCCTCTATGGCTTTAGTGGCTGCATCAAAGAAGTCTATCAGGTTTAGGAGGCATGATCTGCCTTTTACAAACCCAAACTGTGTGGGGTCCAGCGTTTGGAGATCTCAGTAAAGGATCCTTCACCTCCTTGGGATCTAACAGTTGTGCTGCAAGGTCCAAATCTGAAACTGAACCTTCAGCTAAAACTGATTTAAAATTCCTTTAATGGAAAACAGTCTTCTTGGCAGCCATTACTTTTCCAAAAAGAATATCTGAACTTCAGGCTCCTCAAAAACCTGTTGCATCATTTTTCATAAAGATGAGGTTACTTTAAGGACAAAAACTCTTCTTTAGTGGTTTCTGAAATAACATTAATCAGTCCATTCATTTACCAGTCTTCTTTCCAAATTTTTCAAATAAAGGAGAGCACATGGTTCATCTCCTTGATGTACACACATAATTAAATTTTTATCGGTTTACCATGATAAGGTCGAATACACTAATATCAAACATGCATTTGACTGAAAAATAGCATCTAAATCTAAAACCTCAAAAGAGAGGAATGTCAAAAATAGTTTGCACGATAAAGTGCATTCCATAATGTCAACATTCCCCTCTTCCAGACACTGCTGTTAGCTCACCTCTACTATTTTGCTGGGGGGCTACACCCCCCTGCACCCCCCATGTTAGGGGCTATGTCCCCCCACCCCCTACTTAAATATACCAACTCTGAGATTGCACTACAGTGAGGAAATGGGCTACTTCCCTGTTTCCTCACTGAAGCGTGTCCTCCCTCCACAGTCTCTGTACGTCACTTTTCCAACTAACCCCTTACTTCTTGACTAACCTAGTTCAACCGCTTGTCATTTGATTTCCTGCCCCTTAGGAACTGTGAGTTTGCACATCAGCCGTTCAAAATGCAGTTTAGGTAGGTGATTTCAAGCCATTTTTATCTTCACGTGACTGAGCAAAAATCAGACCTGGTCTGTCTCTTTTCACCCAAAAGGCTTGGTTACTCAGTCACTAAAGTCGCTGTAGCTAAATGGCAAAACAAGGCAAAACTTTACTCAAAACTCCCAGAGCTCATTCACACAGATCCATGGCTGCTTAATTTGCTTTTTGGTCAAAAACATCCATTGATATTTGCTCTGCAGTCACACGGTCCATAGCTCATAACTTTTGTTACTCATTACAAATTGGACATAATTTGAGGAAACCGAGCCACCTTTGGTTCACCTGTACTCCAGGATATCCTTCCATGAGGGCTTCCCAAGATTAACATAACTGGGGACTCTTGTCCCATGGGTTGAGGAAGAATGAAAAGGACAGCTTCAGGTGGCATCTGTTATCCATTTTTCATTCTTCCTCTGCTTCCCTCCCCTCCTTTTTTCTGGAGGGAATATAGGACTGTGTTTGGAACCTACAGTCCCGGGTCTGAGCCCTTCCTGATGTCTGTCTCTGTTTAGCTATATGTGCCTATAGCAACAAACTCTATCCAAAGTTATGGGGTTGGAATAGTGCATTATGGGTAGAGGGAAGACCTTCAAAGCTGGATCCGAAGTGTGACGTATGTGGCTGAGTTGGCTCTGAGGAATGGATCCAAACCCATGGGTTGAGGAAGAATAAAAATAGACGACAAAGATGCCTAGCTATGGTGAGTACATAACTTTAAAATGTTATCACTTTTGGCAGATGACCCTACCTGTCGTCATACTATTTAGATAACACACCTGCATAGTGAAAAAATGTAGTCTGTGACCTAGGTTTGATTGGGAGCTCCCCCACCTCTTTTGATTGTCATGTAATTGTTGAGAAATCTTTTTATTTTGCCAAAGGAATATAGTCAAGGTCCTTCTAATCACTCCATTATACTTAGAATTGATAAGGGAAGTTGAGTTACCACACCCATAACTGTGGTTTTAGCTACTTCTGATTCATTCAGCCCCATAAAGGAGGGTGCATACTGTCTGCTGCTATAAGAGAAGTTTGTTTTCCTCCTGTTTTTGGATGTCCTTTTGTACAGTGGCTTCTGTTGTTGCTTGTTAAGTCAGGCAGGTATGTGTTTAAACCATGTAATTATCAAATATTGCTTCTTGAATTGCAGAAGTGTCCTTACTCATGGGTTGAAGATGAACTGGTAAACTTGAGGGGCTAGATGCAGTCTCCTAATGCAGAGCTTGACATCATGGGATGTGGTAGTGCAGGATCATGCTCCCAGCCACAAGTACGTGAATTTTGGGGAAAAAAGTACCAATTTCTAATCTAAGGGTGAATCTGTTCTTTAGCTCACCATGAAGAGTTTATTTCAAAAGAGGGAGACTTCCTTTGTGTTATTGGGGTGCCTTGTTAATTGCAGAACTGAAAGGCTGCATAGTGATTTTTAGCTTTTCTTTAACTTTTTAACTTGTATTGCAGCTTACTATAATACTTTTTTATCTGTTGGGATCCCACATTTGTTTGAACCAAGTCACCTGCGTGGTTATCAAATTAAATGGATGGAATATGTACATTTGTTTTGGATAGTACGAGTAATTTTTCCAAGTGAACTGTACTTGGCCTGAAGTGGTATGAACAATTGCAGTTGGGGCATGCAAAAGTCAACTTGATTTTTCTTTTGTTTGTTTTGTATAGAAATTGTACAGGAGAAAACTGAGCCTTCTCCAGCTAAAGCAAACGCCAGAGAGACCCATGCACCTACTGTGGATGACCATGAACCTAGGCTAGGTCCACGTCCAAGATCGCACAATAAAGTCATTCACCCCCCTGGTGGCAAATCAAGTGTTGCATTCTACTGAAAAACATTTTGAAGTGCCTTGACAGATCTGGTGAAGAAACTGCTACTTTGTGTTCTTTCTTTCTTCTCCTGTTTAAATGTAGGAACTGTAAAATGAGTCATTATAAAAGTGCATCTGTTTTTGAGACGGAATGAAATGCATAGAGTAGATCTTTTTCTGGAAGCTTGACAAGTAAGTGCACTTGGCTTTGGCAGAATATTAGGTAAACAGCTCTGTGTTGCAGACCAGATTTTGAGCTTTTTTGCCTTTTGATAGTTAAGTGGGGATGAGTCCATGTGTTGGAGAATGGGTTCCTTGAACTGCTGGTAGCCTCTACTAGATGGCTTTGAATTGTATCTTGAGAACTGACAGTGGCATATTGCTGGTATTGTATAGTATGCACTGATTCTATATAGCAGCAGAACAATGTGGATTTTAAGAAAAATGGGTTTGTATGTTTCCATGTAGGTCAGTGTAGGGTATAATCTCCTAATAAATTGAGTTCTTGCTGATCAGTCCAGAACAGTGCATATTTTTAAGCTAAAGAAGGTGGGTGTTTATCTTTTCTACTAAGGTGGCAGTATTTACTACAGTATGGTTCTGCTGACCAACTTTTAATGCATATCTGCATACTATAATTTGACGTTGGTCAGACTTAACTTATATTTTATGCACAGCAGTAAACCAGGGTACATTTTCCATTTTTTTTTAAATATGATTTTGTATACGGTTGTACATTTTATAAAGCAGTCCAAGATGTATTGTCTTTATGTCTGAAATGAAACCTCCTTTTGCTTTATGGGAAAGCAAGTTGGAAATTCAGAATGTAAAAAAATAAGCGTTCATGAGCACTTCCTCTTACCTCTCATCCCATTCCCCAGCACACACCCCATGCACACATTTTTTAAGGATTGAAAAGTTATATAAAATATCAAAAACAGAGACTTCTATCTCAAAAAGCATACTGAACCGAGAAGATAGATGCACAAGACGTGTTGGTGTAGAGAAGCGGTAACATGCTGTTACAGTGACACTTTTTACAGCTTGGATGGATTAGCATTACACCACTGACCCTTTACTGCTGAATTTTACAGCTAAACAAATATTTTTTATATGTACCTCAGAGAGGTGTAATTTTGCATGACTGTTCCCACACTCAGAGGAATAGCTTGTTTTTGTCAGTTCTGTGATGTATTAGAGTAAGCCTCTGTAGTGGTAGGAATACAATGCCTTGCAGGGTAACCATTGTAATACTGTGTGTGCATGTATGTACGGAGATTTTTTCTTTTTCTTTTTGTTGTATGTGCCAGTTTGTTACAGAATTTGTTTTCAGTATACAAGTGAGCAATGGCTGGAATACCACTTGTAATGGTGCTGCACTGAAAGTGAAGTTACTTCATCTTACTTTACTGATGCTATGTATTCAGCATCCCTTTCTTAGTATTCTGTTTTTTGTTTAGCTTTGCCATTTAAACTGTGATTTATTAAAGGCTAAGACCTGCTAATACAGAAGATATTCTTGAAACAAATTCCCCTTGTGGCTGCACTGAATTTACTGACTTCATTATTAAAGTGTAGTTTTGAAGGGAAACTGCGTAAAAGTCACCATTGCTTTTCTTTTAAATCACATTTCATGCAAGTTATTAATGCCTGCCCCCCCCACCGCAAGCTTGTTCTGTTTCATACATGTATACAAACACACACACACCACCCTCTTAATCATTTCTTAAATGTGTTAACGTCTGTGCATCTTTTTTCTTGAGGGTGCTACAGGTAGATAGTTGATTTAAAAAAAAAAAAAAAAAAAAAAAAACTGGTTCAGAAAATAATTGGTGATAATTCAGAGATGGGCATGTTAATATTTTTTTTCCAGTGTCTGTACTTTGGGAAAGACAATCTTGGACCAGAAGTTAATGTTATCTAACTTGTAAAAAGTTGTTTTTGTGGTACTGTTATGATTATACTTTAATGAAGACTGGCATTCATTCAGCTGAACAGCTGCATTTTCTTTCAAGTATGTTGGTTTGCCTAATTTCATTATTTTGTTAATATATGTGTAGCTGGTCTAAATGTGTTTATCATCTGAAATTCAGAATTTGAACTTGCTGTTAATTAAATTGTTTAAATGTTGTACTATCATATACGTATTATACACTTATTCTTACACAGTGTATTTTTATACTGTTTTTTCCTACATAGTTTGTGTGCCAGTCATCTTGGAAGTAGCAAGATCCTGTAGTGTGTAAACTATTTTTTCCCTTAGTAAATTGTAGAAACCAGCAGTTTAATGTAACTTATGAGACAATAAAGCATCGTACAGCTTACCGTGGCTTAAACCTTGTTGAACATACCATCTGTTATAACTACACTATTGAAAATGTCAGATGCTGACCAAAAGGTTTTAATGCATTTAGTGGTGCCTGTTTCTTTGGCCAAGGCACCAGGTTCCCTTACTCTGTCATTGTTGGCTAGTGAGATATGTAAAGATGTACTGCTTCTCAAGACCATGCCTTTTTGGGGTCCTTTAAAATGCCCCATATTTTCTCAGTGTAAAAGTATCATTTAGTAATTATTTAAGTTGGACTTGTACTTGCTTGCCATGTACAAAATTGTAGTCTGTGTGAAATTTATGATCTCAGGGTGGAAGTTCCATCTCCATCGTCTTCAGGACGAAGGCTGTCAAGAGTTAACTTTCTCAGGCTACCTGGCTTCTGTCACTTTACTCATAATGCAGTCTCTGCAGACCCTTAACCAGGTAATTTTGCTACATGTGAAATGTACAGACAGCTGAAAATGATTCCAGGTTACCATTTTTTTAACTGCTTTTCTGAATTTATTCCTTTAGTCTGTGCTGGTCATTCTAACCATTGATTTGTCTTAAGGTTAGTATTTTTGAATTTTGTTTAATGTCGTCCTATTCATCTGTTGCAGTATTCATAACATGAGGGAGCTGTCAGCAGCAGGTGGTCTGACATCGGCCAGTATACAAAGGTCTATCACTGCTGTAGGTTGTGGTATGTCGCACATAGTCTGCTGTCGTACGTTGGCCATAAAAGTGGTGCATGCACGGATCTACATTAAAGCTTCTCTGCCTCCATTCCGTACACCACCGTGAACGTTGGTCTGCTTGCTGAACTGTTTTCTGCGAATTATTAGATAAGTGCCCATGGGGGAAATCTTTGTTTCTTTTGCTACTGTTCAGTGGTAGGATTCATGTAATCCGAAAAGGCAAATGCCAGTGTGGAAGACAAATTCCCCATAAAGATAGTCATCTCCAGTGTCTGTTCTGTCAAGGGCCTACCCCCAGTCACAAATCCTGTCCCATTTGCCAGGCCTTTGTATCCGAGACCCTTAGAAGGAGGCTTTCCTCCTTAGCCATTTACTTGGAAAATCTGTGCTTAAAGTTATTTGCAAAGAGCGCAATGAAGGGATCCTCGGGGCCAGCGGTTGAGTCTGTTGCTAAGTGGAAGGCCAAAAATCCGAGGCCTGAAGCTACTGCTCTTCATGCAGATGCCTCTCCTGAGGTGGATGAGAGCCAGGAGATACGGATGGTTTCTTGTTCTGAATTACAAGGCAAGCCTACACTACCATGCTGCACAGCATCGTCACAAAAAGTTAGGGAAGAAGTTTTCTTCATCCGAGGAATCTCTGGCCTACTCCTCACAGATCCCCTCTCATTTAGATTGTTTCCCCTGAGGAGGACTCCAATGGAACTGACTCGTGCTTCCCCTGAGGAGGACTCCAGTGGAACTGACTCACCCATGGAAGAACTCCTTTGTTGAGGCCTTAGTTAATATGCAAGAACCATTTCAAATAGGGTAGCACTTGGGTAGCTGAAGTACCAAAAAGGTACTACTACCTTCTGCAGGTGGAGTCGCCCAGTCCTTCAGCTATTCCTCCTGTATTAACTTGCTTTATTGGATGCTTTTACCTTTGCTTCCAAGGCCTCAGACTCCCAACCTCCTGCTCCTAAGAAGCTTGACCATTTTTACAAGGTTCCTGAAGACTAGGTTCTTGCTTAATATCCTTCAGCAGATCCATTGTTTATTTCTGTGGCCTCAGGCAAAACATCCAGGTTATTACCTTCAACCTCCTTCCTTCAGATAAGGACAGCAGGAACCTGGAAAGATTAGGCAAGAAAGTGTACACTTTGGCAATCTTGGCATTTAGAGCCATTAATTCAGACGCACACAACCAAATTTGCCTTAGACATTCTCTCCCAACTCTCATAGGTCATTTCAGATTTACCCGACTCTGACAGTAAGACTTTGGCTGCTGCTGGGAGCTTATTCCACAGGTAGCTCACCACTCCAAGTGTAGCTATGATGCTGCAGAGGTCTGTACCAGGGCAGCTGCTTCTGGCTCTGTCTTAAGGCGATTCTCCTGGTTAAGACTCAAGCCATTACCAGAAGATATTGAATCCAAGCTTATGGATTCCCTTTTGGACAGTTCCGCTGTATTTGGTCTTGCAGCTCCTGGTTTATTTAAATATCTGCAGGAAAAAGAGATGCAGGAATGAAAGCACATTTTTCTGTCTGGTGCCTAAATTCCAGAGAAATTACTCAACTAAGACTGCTTTTGTATGTAGGCACTACCGCCCTCTTGCCCTCCTCCACCTAAAACAAAAAAGGATGGAAGGAGGCCTCAGCAGTCTAGGGCTGCCCCTGCACCTCCAGTTCAGAAGCGGCCCTTTCCAGACAAGCCTGGTTCCCTCCAACTGTCCAGTTCACCCCACTCACATTCCACTTTCCCAGTGCCTTTCTGTGCCAGTCTGGGAAAGCATAACTCAATACTCCTGGGTCGTTTCCATCATTCAGAAAGGATATTTTCTGGTATAGGACGCCCTGCCTACCTTCCTTCAGGGACACTCCCCAGCCACCAAAGGAACAACTGCCCACCTTTCCAGAGGTATGTCTAGACCTATGGAACAAGGAACTACTCAGAAGTCCCTCAAGGCCAAAAAGGAAGAGGTTTCTACTCCTGAATGTTCCTGGTGGCCAGAAAGGATGGCCCTTGGATCAGTCTCATCTCAACACCTATCTGAAGGGTACCCATTTTCTGCATGTTAACTCTTCAAACCTTGTTCCCTTATAGTTCTACCCCAAGCCTTCTTAGTCTCCCTGGATATTGAAAATGCGTATCTACACATTCCTGTACACCCCAGCTGCAGGAAGTTTTTAAGTTTCTCTCTAGCTTTTTGGCATTCTCTGCCTTGTCCTTTTCACTTTTTACTGCACCAAGGAGGTTTACAAAGTGCCTAGCTCCTGTGAGTGCCTGTTGTATGCTTAAGGTGTCCTTATTTTCCCTTATGTAGACAAACTCATCTTTATGGCAACTTCCCGAGAGATCCTAGAGAAAAAACTTTTTTTTGACATTTCTGATGTTCTTCATTCCACATTGCTGCAGTCCTAACTACAGGGTAGTCCGCTGTCCCAGTCGGCCCGAATACCAAAGTATATGGCTGACGTCGGTCAAGGCGCATTAGACTGACGTCAGTACGTCAGGGTACTAATGCGCATGACCGACGTCATATCCTCAGTCTTTTTTGCCGCATGGTCCGATGCAGAAGCAGTTTTGCGAGTGCAGGTTGGCGTTCTGAAAGTTTCTGAAGTCAGAGTTTCAGACCGAATCAAAGTTGGCTAAGTACCCGTTGGGAATATTTTGTTTTTCTTGCCTCAGTATTTAACCGGATGTCAGAAAAAGTGAATAACTGTATTTCTTGTGGGAAACAGATACCTCATAGGGATTACCATACTTTGTGTATACCTTGTTTAGGGCCTGAGCACGACGTTGTTGGATGCCGCTCTTGTGCTAGATTTAACAAACGCACTATTAAGAGAAGGTTAGACTGTGCCAGGTTAGTTTTTGGGAAGCGTTGTAATTATAAAATGCCGTCGGATGCTCCGACGCCCGCTTCGGCCAAAAAGCGCAAGGATAAAGCAGCAAAGCCTAGAGTGGAAGAACCGACAGTCCCGGACGTTGGTTCTTTAGAAGGCTCAGTGGAGCCGGAGGTTCTGCCAGGAGTTTCTTTGGAGTCTCAGGGAGAGACTTTACTGTTACAGGATGTGTCCTCTCAGGAAGTAGGCCAGGCTGAAGGGGCTTCTCAGGTGGCTGTTCTTCCCTCTATTCCTAAGGTGGTTAGAGCCTCCCCTTCTGTTTCCAAGGCTTCTTTGAGAGGCAGGCCAAGTTTAACTTCAGTGGGGGTTTCTCCTAGTGCTTCAGGGTCTTTGCCTAAGAAACATATGCTTAAAATGGCAGAGGATTTGATTACTATGATTAGAGGTTCTATGCCCCCTCCTGATAAGAGGCCTAGGGTGGAACCTGAGTTTGAGAGTTTTGAGCAGTGTTCGGAGGCTTCTGAGTCTTCGGCTGAAGACTTGCAGGAGTATCCTCCTTATTCTGATTCTGATGTGGATGATTCTACTCCTTCAGCTTCTCCTCCTGAGGATTTTTCATTTTCAGAGACTCTGCATTCCATGAGGGAGCATTTTAAATGGGAAGGTCAAGATTTCTCTGATTCCAGGAAGAGGCTTAGGGAATTCTTATTTTTACCCCAGCATAGGCCTTTAGCTATACCTCCTGTTCTGAATGTGGTGGAAGATGTTTTTGCAGAGGCTTCCCTGAATCCTGATTCTTTGCCTCCTGCCCCAGTTAAACCGGATAGGTACTATAGGGTGCCTGAAGCTCATAAGTATCTTTTTAAGAGTCCAAGGGCAGACCTTGTCTCTGTCTCTCAGGGGCCTAAAGGTGTGAAGGCTTCTGTTGTTAAAAATCCTGTTCCTCCTGATAAAGAGGCAAGGGCTTTGGATAGATGGGGAAAGAAAGTGTATACTTCTTCCACTTTAGCCATGAGGGCGTTAAATTGTCAGTTTCACATGTTAAAATATCAGAATTATCTCCTTTCACAATTGAAGTCTAAGGTGGATGCTCTGGCAGAAGGTATTGAGTGTAAAGAGTTGCAGGATTTAGTTCATGTGTCTGAACAGGTGGGTAAGCATTCCTTGCAGTGTGGTTTTGATGCTGTGCAGGCCTCCTCGAGGGTGGCTGCCACTGGTTCTGTTCTTCGTAGGCATGCCTGGTTGAGGGATCAGAATTTAGCTGAGCATGTTAAGACAAGGATTTTGGATGCTCCTTTACAGTCTGATGTGTTGTTTGGTTCGCCTGTGGAAGCAGTTTTAAAGAAAATGGAGGACAAGGCTAAGTCTATGCAAACTGTTAAGGATTTTTTGCAGGTGCAGCCTCCGAAATTTAGTAGAAATTGGCCTTCTAAGGGATGGACATATCCTGCTTATGATTCCCAGTCTAGAGGTAGGTCTAGACGTGGTAGGGGCAGAGCTCAAGGTTCTTTTAGGCCTAGAACAGGGAGTTCACCTGCTCAGACTTCTGGTGAGGGCAGGGGTCAGTCCTTTCGTAAACAGACCCAATGACCTACCTTTTCAGCTGCCAGTACATTCTCGCCTGGCAGCACCTTTGGGAGGAAGGCTGGCTCTTTTCAAAGAAAATTGGGATTTAATTACCCAAGACAGATGGGTTTTGGATATCATTCACCACGGTTACAGGTTTTATTTCCATACCTTGCCTCCTTTCAAAGGCATGCCAGACATTCCTCCTCTACAAAGAAAAGAGGCTCACAAGCAAATTTCTCTGTTGCTCCAAATAGGGGCCATTCAGCCAGTTCCTGTGCCAGAAAGGGGCCTAGGATTTTACTCTCGCCTGTTCCTAGTACCAAGAAGGGGAACACGTGGAGACCAATTTTGGATTTATCTATCCTCAACACTTATCTGGACATTCCCAAGTTCAAAATGTTGACGTTACAACAGCTTTTACCTCTGCTGGGCAAAGATCACTGGATGGTAACTTTAGATCTCAAGGAAGCTTACCTTCATGTGCCTATCAGACTACGTTGCAGGAAGTATCTGCGTTTTCGAGCTGGAGATTCTCATTATCAGTTCTCTGCATTGCCCTTTGGCTTATCCACTGCGCCCAGAGTATTCACAAAGGTTCTGGCTCCAGTGATAGCTTACTTCAGGCTAAAAGGAATACAAATCTATCCTTACTTGGACGACTGCCTGATTCTGGCTCAAGAAAAGGAAGACCTTTTACAGCATTTGGAATATGTGATAGCAGTGCTAAGATGCCTAGGGTATTCTGTGAACGAAATAAAGTCCAGTCTAGTACCCTCTCAAGACATGTGCTTTCTGGGTGTGAGACTGAATACAGCAGCCCAGATGGCCTTTTTAACCCCGGACAAACAAAAGAATCTTTCCAGTTACTTCCATCAACTATCTCTTCAGTCCGGGCAGACTGCAAGGACAGTCCTTCAAGCCTTAGGGTTCATGGCATCTTGTATTCTGGTGCTTCCCAATGCCAAACTGCATATGAGGAAGCTGCAATGGTATCTCAAAAATGTATGGACACAGCACTGCCAGGATTTGGACACTGTCATTCAAATAATACCTTGCATTCAAAAGGAATTTTTGTGGTGGGCTCAGGAATGTCACCTAAACAAGGGACTCTCTGTGACCCGGCCAGAGGCGAGTCAGATTCTAACGACAGATGCCTCAGACATTGCTTGGGAGCTCATCTAAATGGAAAGTGGATACAAGACAAGTGGCCTGCCAGACTACAGCATCTACATATCAACATGAAAGAGATGTTAGCAGTCCAGTTTGCATTAATGGCTTTCAAGGAGTTACTTCTTCCAGGGCAGGTGTTGATTCTAGCAGACAACACAACTGTCATGTGGTACATCAACAAACAAGGGGGAACACATTCTTACCCGTTGTGCAGGCAAGCAATGATTTTATGGGAGACTGCGCTCAGCTTGCAACTAACTCTTCAGGCAAGGTTTCTGCCGGGAGCACAGAACTCCTTAGCAGATGTGTTAAGCAGACAAATCATGGATCCCCACGAGTGGAAACTGGATCTTCATGTATTTCAAAATTGACAGTGTCATGGGGAACTCCAGACATAGATCTGTTCGCTTCTCCACTAAACCACCAGCTGCCAAAGTTTTGCACAAAGAGGTTTCATCACACAGCTTGGAAAGTGGATGCTCTTTCTTTCAGTTGGAAAAATCTTCATGTGTATGCCTTTCCACCTCTGCCTCTTCTCCCAAAGGTGCTCCTAAAGGTCAGACAAGACAAGCCAAGGATGATTTTAATAGCTCCAGATTGGCCTCGGCAACACTGGTACCCATTACTGAGGAATCTGGTAAGGAAGCCTCCATGGCCTTTACCTTTGATTCCACACCTGTTGTCTCAGAGGGACGGTCACCTGCTCAATGTCAAGCTTCACTCTCTTCATCTAACAGCCTGGCATATTCTGTTTTGAAACACAGCAGGTCTCAACTTCCTCAACAAGTTTTAAATGTGATTTTGGAAGCCAGAAGACCTAGTTCAAGGAAAGTGTACGCAGAAAAATGGAAGAGATTTTTATTTTGGAGTGCAGCAAACAATTTGGAGATTTCTGAGCCTAATTTGAGTGTGGCTCTTCAATACCTTACTGAGTTATTGGACAAAGGTTTGTCTTTCTCTTCCATTAAGATTCATGCTGCAGCAATTTCAGCTCACTATGATTGTGACCCACCATTGTTTTCGCATCCTTTGTTCAAGCAATTTCTTAGAGGGGCAAAGAATATAAGACCCCCACGTAGAGCTCCTACTCCTGCTTGGGATCTCAATTTTGTGTTGGAGAAACTAACTCTACAACCTTTTGAGCCTGCGGCTACTGCTGAATTGAAATACTTGTCATGGAAGACTCTTTTTTTTTTTTGTTGGCCATTACTTCTGCAAGAAGGGTTTCTGAATTGCAGGCCCTTATGGCGGTAGAGCCTTTTTTGATTTTTCATAAGGATAGGGTATCATTACGTACTAATCCTTCCTTTATGCCTAAGGTGGTTTCTAGTGTGGCTTTAAACCAAACTATTCATTTGCCTACTTTTTATGCAGATCCCCAAAATAAAGGGGAAAAGATTTTGCACACTTTAGATGTACACAGGCAATTGCGTTATTATTTAAGCAGGACTAAGGATTTTAGGCAGTCTCAGCAGTTGTTTGTTTCTTTTGCTTTGAGTTCTCAGGGCAAGCCTGTGTCAAAACAAACTATTTCTAAGTGGATTGGGTTTTGCATTGCATTTTGTTATTCCCATCATGGCAAGGAGATTCCAGCTGGGATTAGACCTCATTCCACTAGGGCTACTGCCACTTCAACAGCATTTCTAAGGGGTGGCAACTAAGGATATTTTGGAGGCAGCTACTTGGAGTTCAGTGCATACTTTCTCTAAGCATTATCACCTTCCTCTCTACTCTAAATCTAGGGCTGGTTTTGCCACAGCTATTTTGCAAGGCATGTTGTCAGCTCCTGCTTCCTTATGATTTGCCAGCCTCCCTTACCTCTGCTTTGGGATTCTACCCAATAGTTAGGACTGCAGCAATGTGGAATGAAGAACATAGTACAGTTTTGTACCTACCATAAATGTAGATGTTCGAGGATCCACATTGCTGCAGTCCAATTTACCCTCCCTCCTTCCCCTCTGTGTGTAGGGGTGGTTGTGTAGGTGAGGTTATACTCTGGTAATTTTGTATATATTGTACATATTCTTGGTGCAGGAATGTTTGGAGTTTTTGGTTTTGGCCTTGTCTTTTTAGGGTCTTCTGACATCTGGGGCAAGAAAAGACTGAGGATATGACGTCGGTCATGCGCATTAGTACCCTGACGTACTGACGTCAGTCTAATGCGCCTTGACCGACGTCAGCCATATACTTTGGTATTCGGGCCGACTGGGACAGCGGACTACCCTGTAGTTAGGACTGCAGCAATGTGGATCCTCGAACATCTACATTTATGGTAGGTACAAAACTGTACTTTCTGCAACATCTGAGTGTCACCATAAACTACAAAAAATCCATTTTCTGCTCCTCTCAGGATTGCATCTTCCTGGGGTGCATGATTCAGACAAACCTCACGAGAGTCTCTTCCCACTCAGAAGGCACTGGTCTTAAAGTCCTACTTCAGAAACAATGTTGCTTCTTCACCAGCTAGGGAGCTCCTCAGGGTTTTGCATTTCATGGCATCCACTATCCCAATGCTCCCTCTGGCAAAACTTTACATGAGGCAACTCCAGTGTTTTTTAAACTATTTGGATACAGCATTTGAATCCACTAGACTTTTCCAATTCCTCTCATCCCTGGTCTGAAGTGGTGGATCCAGCAATGGATCCAGCAAGCATCTCTCAAACCAGGGTGCCCTTGCACCCCTTACTTCCAGTTCAAGAGCTCTTCACAGATGTTTCAGATGTGGGATGGGGCTAGTTTTTGGAAACTTGACAGCCCAAGGGATATGGTCCTCCTCTCAAAGGAGACGCATCAATATAAGGGAGATAAAGGCCCTGCTGCTAGCCACTCAGACCTTTCAATGTTAGTCCTCTGGTATGTGAACAATCTGGGGGAACCAAATCGTACCTGTTATGTAGGTTGGCAGTCCAGTACAGCGTGACAGTACATGCAGTGTACATCCCATCCAAACAGAATTGCTGTGGCAGACTCCTTGAGCAGGTCCCTGATACAGTCCCATGAATGGATGCTTCAAAGGGATGTTTTTGGACATTGTCCACCAGTAGGGTATTCTTCAAATAGATATCTTTGCCTCCCCCATGAACAGACAACTTCCACAGTTTTGTGCCAGAGTCTCTCCCCCTCTGATGTGGAAGGTGGACGTCCTTTTACTCTCTTGGAAGGGGATGATCTTCGTGTTTCACTGTTGCAGTCACCACACTTGGGTTATCTGCCTGCAAGTAGCCCTCAGTCGGCCCAAATACCAGAGTCTTGGGATTTCCACGTCTGATGCTGTCACCTCATCCATGATGTCAGGTTGTCAGGGGTATAAAACATGCAGCCGACGCCATTACATCAGCTTCTCTTGCCACGCAGGAGCCAGAAGCAGTTCACAAGTGCTGGTCACCAGCTACCTGAAATTTTAATTTTTAGAGGTTCAAACCTGAAGTCTTCTAAAGCCAAGTACCCCGTTGGGGATCCTTTTTTCTTGCTCTAACCGATGTCAGAAAAAGTTAACAATTGTCTTGCCTGTGGAAAGCAAATACCTCACAGAGATTTTCATTCTTACTGCATCACCTGTTTAGGCCCAGACCACGACGTCCCTCGCTATCTGTTTTGTGCCTTGTTCAGTGCCCGCTCTATTAATCTTCCGGCTATTTTTGTCTCTCAATTCTTTTTGTTCTCTGTATTCCGAAATGGCTTCGGTAAGCCATCCAACTACTGATCTTCTGAAAAGCGCAAAGATAGAGACAGACTGCATAGGTCCAAAACTGCCAACGATGCTTCCGTTAAGCTAGTCGCCAGTCCGCTGGTACTCAGTGAGGCGCTTTCGCAGCCCCTGTTACCCGCTTCTGCAAATTCACAGACCTCTACTGAGACCCATTTGGAGTCCGGTATGCCGCGAGATGCTTCTTCGACCATGGAACCTGCGGATGTCTCTACCTTGGTGGGTCCGGAGCTGTTGTGCAGGCACCGGCTTCTGAGGGTGTATTCAGACCTTCATATGTTCGTATCAAACTGACTTTCGTTAATGACTAAATCTTCCAAGTTTCTCAGGCCCAGAGTTCGCACTATGCCTAAGAAACTGACGACCAAAGCACATTCTCAAGTTCCCATGCCACAGAAACAAATGCTTAGAATGGCTGAAGACCGAAGCCAGCCTTTCCCCTCTAAAAGACAAAGAATTGATTTTCCTTCCGATTCTTCAGACCATGAGTCTGATGACTCTGACCCCTGTGATTACCAGGACATACCCTTATCTACCTATGAGGACTCAGACATACCCTTATCTACCTATGAGGACTCAGATGCAGAGGATTCAGTTCCCTCAGCGCCCCCCCCCCAGGACCTTTCTTTCGGTGAAACCTTGCATACCCCTAAAAGAGCATTTCTGCTGGGAATGCCAGGACTACCCTCAGTCCAAAAAGAGACTCGGGGGGGGGGGGGGATTTTTACACTTGCCTCAGCATAGGCCTCTAGCTATTCCCCGTCCTGGATATTGTAGATGTCTTCATGGAATCCAGCCTTACCCCTGATACTTTACCACCTGCTCCTAGAAAGCCTGATCGATACTACAGAGTACCTGACTCTCACAAATTTCTCTAAAAATCCCACTGCGGATCCAGAGATCCATTTCCCAGGGACCTAAAGGTATTAAGGCTTCTACAGCCAAAAACCCTACCCCTTCGGACAGGGATTCTAGGCTCTAGACAGATGGGGTAAGAAGGTTTATACCTCTGCAACTCTTGTCATCAAGGCTTTAAATTGCCAGTTTCACATGTTGAAGTACCAGCAGCATATTATTGATCTAATTAAACAAAAAATTTTGTTGATTCCTGATCGTGCAGAAAATAAGGACTTACAAGACTTAATGCATTCTGCAAACCAAGTTGATAAACCTACTTTGCAGTGTGGTTTTGATGCATTAGAAGCATCTTGCAGGGCTGCTGCCACTGGGTCTTTTCTGAGAACGCATGCTTGGCTGAAGGAGCAAATCTTGCCAGACCATGTCAAGGCAAAAATTATTTTATGTTCTATTAAACCAAGAATGTTTTTTTGTTTGGCTCTAAATCAGAAGTTCTTAAAAAGATGGAGGAAAAAGATAAATCCACGCAAACTGTTAAAGATTTCTTACAGGTACAGCCCTCTAGAATTCAGTAGGCATTGGCCTTCAAAAAAACTGGTCCTTTCCAGTCCTTCTCAGCCCAAACCCAGGGGCAACAGACCACAAAGACTACAGTCTCAGGGTATGCACAGATCTAAACAGTGGAGTGCTCTCTCCTCAAAAACTGGGAGTGGTAAGCCACCCCCCCGATGGACAAAGTTCACAATGACTTGCCTATCATCCTTCCCAGCCATGCCCAAGTACTTGCACCCCTAGGAGGAAAACTCGCCCTGCATGCAAAAAACTGGATGTACATTACCCAGGACTGATGGGTCCTAAATATGATTCTACTTCCACTCACTGCCAACCCCAAGAGGGTTCATAGGTGATACTAGGCTATTGGCCGTAGGGCCTGTACAAGCCTAGCCAAAAAGATACCCTGGCTTTCGCCACCCAAGAAAATTATTTTCCTGTGCCCCTTTCAAGCAGAACCACAGAAGTGATCCCCGGGGTGAATTTCCTATTACCCATTCAATCATCAAGATTTTTCTTGGAGTGCTAATGAGGAGCTCTGTTTGACATAGGTAGTCTATTCCAGAGTATGGGTAGTCTCCGGGACAGGAATCTATCCCTCCAGCATGTTCTGTTTATTGTGGTGACAAGGTTTAGGTCCCCAGAGCGTGTAGCTCGGAGGGAATGGGATTTCTTTAAGTGGAGCATGTCCAACAGCTCTGGGTTTGACACAGCTTTTGTATGTTAGGCAGAGATCGCCTCTGAGTAGGCGATATGCGACGGTGTGATGAGTTTTTGGAGATGGTCTGTGTTGAGGCATCTGTTTGAGGCCAGTAATCCTCTTTGTGAGGTATTTTTCGGCCTTTCCAGTTGTTGTAGATGTCTTGTGAGGTACATACCAAAAGGGGCGTTGTGCTCTATAATGGGTCTAATGAGTGATGAGGGGAACAATTTCTTTCTGGATGAGAAACCTTTTGTGATGTGTGCCAGGTAGAAGGATTTCCTGACCACTGTGGCAATGTGATTATCAAAGGAAAGACTACTGTCCACCTGTGTCCCAAGGTCGCTTATCACACTTTCGGTGTTAAGTAGACTACCGCCTATGTGGTAGTTCATGGGTACAGAGTTTTTAACACAGGGGATGACAATGGACTTTTTGGCATTGAGCTTGAGACCATGTCTTTGACACCAGGCATCTGTTTCAGTGAGGCCCTTTTGTAGGATGTCCACATCGTTAGGAGTTTCGATTATGGCTCCTAGTTTGCAGTCATCTGCGAATTGTTAGCCAAAGACCTCCTGTGTTAGCCTGTACTTCATAGAAGTAGATAACCAAACAGGAGAGGATCCAGGACTGAACCCTGTGGAACTCACCTTGTCACTGGTCTGAAGTCTGATTTGGAGTCTGCTACTTTCACAGTGTGGGTTCTGTCAGTAATCCAGTTGGCAATCCATCTTGTGACATAGGGATTTATACCTAGTTTAGTGTGTTTATAATTCCAGAGTGGGGGATGGTGTTGAATGCCTTTGTGAGATCTATGGCCTTGGTGACTACTTCAAAGAAGTCTATCAGGTTTAGGAGACATTATCTGCCTTTTACAAACCCAAACTGTGTGGGGTCCAGAGTTTGGAGATCTCCAGTGTCTTTGAGTTCCATGATGATACTTTCCATGGCCTTGCAGACTAGGCTGTCAGGCTAATGGGGCGGTAGTTCTCGGGGTCTGTTGTGGCCCCCCGTTTGTAGAGTGGGATAATTGTCGTGGTGTGCCATTCAGTGGGCACAAAGCCTGAGGTGAGGCTATGATTGAACATGGTACTTGGGTGTGGTGCCAGTTCATTCTGCAGTTCATGTAGAAGGCAGCCTGGGATGTTCAGGTCCCATGGATGCTGTGTTCTTGGCTTTGGAGAGTGAGGTTTGTACGTGTGCAGCCGTGATTATAGGAACTTTGCATTCTTCCGGTATAAAGATGGGCCCTTTAGGGGGTGGGGTAAAGTTAGCACTGAATCTATCTGCCTGGATGTTGGCAATATCAGTTGGTTCTGTATATTTAGTGTCATTGTGCTGTAACTCAGAGCAGATCTGAGTGTTGCCATTGAGATTCTTGACATAGCTATAGAATGCTTTGTGGTTGTCTTTAGAATCGGTGGCAATTTTGTTTTCATAACTAGCTTTGGAGGATTTTATGAGGGATCTCAGCTTCTTACTGAGGCTGACCAGGGAGTTCTTCCAGTTGTGGGATTTTACTCTGTTTTGCAACAGTTTCTTTTTTCTGTTGTAGAGTTTGTTTATGGCAGAAGACCACCAGATTGGCTTCCATTTTTTGGAGGATAGCATCTTGGTTCTGTTAGGGATAGCATGGTCCATGCACTTGTGTAAGTGCTTATAAAGTGCATTTGTGTAGGATTCAGCAGTAGTACCTCTATTGTCCATCTGCATGGGTGTCGTGAAGTTTGCCACTTCTGGTGAAGTTGGCTTTGGAGAATTTTTTTTTACAGTTGTGTTTCCCTAATGGGGGGTGGGAGCAGGATGTGGATGTCAAGGGTGATAAGGTTGTGGTCGGATCTAACCAACGAGGAGCTGTCCTCTGGTGTGGAACACCGGCCACCCATGTTGGTGATGACCAGGTCTAGGATATTGCTGCCCCTGGTGAGGGTATGGATAATTTGATCCAAGTCATTGGAATTGATTATTTCCAGAAAACATTAAGCAAAAGAGTTGGTACATGAGCAGTTTTCCCAGTTAATGGTAGGGTAGTTGAAATCCCCCATTAGAGTGTTGGGTTTTACCTTAATATTTTCCAGTGTATCAAGAAAAGAGGAGTGGGTATCCTGGGGCATGGTGGGGGGGGGTCTGTAGCAAGCTACAATCTGGATTGCAGTTTTGCCCAGAGTTAGTTGAACTTGGATAATCGGATGCATTATGCTGAGCAACTAGCTTGGAGGTGTGGATATCCTTAATGAATATGGACACACCTCCAACTTTAGTGTTTCGGTCCGGGTTTGGTGGCAGAAAGGTGTGGTATGAATTATAGCCTGTTAATGCAGGGGTGCTCTCTGGAGCTTTGAACCAGGTCTCTGTCACTGCACAGATGTCAGTGTTCTCCATTTTAAGGAGTGCCTCGAGTGAGTGCATTTTGAGGTTTAGATTTCTAGAATTGAGCAGCATTACCCTCAGATTTTGCTTGCTTGTACCTGTTACGGGGGTGAATTTGTCATTTGAACCTTGCCTAAAAAAGGCACTATGGGGTGGCAAGAGCCTTTGCCAGTATCCGGAATCCCATGGGCGACAGGTGCAGGCCATCTCTGGCCAAGCAGCCTGGTCTGACGATCATGTCGTCCCAGGCAGACAGATACTGGATTCCCTTAGAATGACACCAGAAGCTTAGCCAATTGTTAAGGTCAATCATTTTGTCCTTGTACTGTGGTATAATTCTGGGTGATGGCAGGATGCTACTCGGAGCCAGGGTCATACCTGCCTGGGCTACAAAATTGGAGAGCTCCTCCATGTCTCTCTTTATGTAGTCCAGGGAGGTGCATCTCAAGTCATTCACACCAACATGGACAATGACAGAGTCATATTTGTACTTGTTGTGGAGTGACCTGAGTGCATGCGTTATGTGGCGGATCCTGGCAGCTGACAGTGACTTTTTCCTTGTTTAGCCTGGTGAGTGGAACATCAGTGTGCCTGACTGTAGAGTTGCCTATGACTAGAGTGTTGGGTACGTTATGCCTTATGGGCTGTAGTTGAGTGGCACACTGAGCATGTGGGCTATGTGTCATTTGGGTTGTGTTGGAGTGGAGGTTGCTTGCATTTCTGCTTTGGAGGTCTCTGTTGTTTGGGCAGATTTGTACTGAGAGCCTCTGTGAATGTAGGTGTGTGTGTTGTGCTTCTGTGTGTGTGTTTGGGTGGTGTAGGTTTTGAGGGACTATGTGATGAGTGCGGTGCAAGTGTTTACCTTCTCTTGACTGTCTAGGCCAGTCTTTGGTGAAGAGAGCTTTGCTTCCAGTTTGGCTATATAAGTGCATCTCTCACAGGTCGTAGTGTTGGGTGGTAGGAGGAGATGGTTGTCTGTGTACATGAGGCAATTGCTGCATTGTCCCAAGATGCCCAGATTCATCTGGTAGACAGGAGAAACACTGGTAGCTGACCTTTAGACATGCCTGAATAGTTGCTTATTTATTAAGTACTAAAAACTTGTTTTCCTGTAGACAAGTGAGGAAAGTTGAGTGCTGTAGTAATTTGCAACTTATTTAGTGCTTACAATGAGTTTTGAACAAGTGCTGAACTCAAAGAAACAGATGAGTGCTAAAACTAAAGCTGGCTAGTTGCAAGTGAAATTTTGAAGAACAGACTTTATGGCACCAGGAATAGTTTAACCCCAGTTGTGTGTGTGTGTGTGTGTGTGTGTGAGTTATTAGGAGCTCACAAACAGTCCTGGACACAGCAAATCCGTATCTGGGCAAGACCTGCCACAGGAAAGGGGGGAAGCGAGCTTAGAATTTTTTTTTCCAGTAAAGTGGAAATGGAGAAAGCTGGAACAGAAGTTAATTCAACGTTAAGAATCTGAGTGGGTTGGCCTTCACAAATGTACTCTATTAGATTGAGTGAACTAATGACACTAGACTGGGAGGAGTGTCACAGATCAAATATACAGTATGGGCGGGCAACTGCAAAGCCACCAAGTATAAGAACACACAACACTAGGGAGGGTGGATGGGATATTACAGTTCCTAGCTGTAGCCACTAAATGAAAATTTTAAACAGGTCAAGGAGCAGACTTGAAAATTAACTGTAAACAGACAATTATCAAAAATGCACAGAAAAGCTCAGATAGAGCACTCACAAACAGAAAATACAACTCTCAGTATGAAAAAGCAGCAGTTTACACTTAAGTAATGTTAAAACAGTATAAAACAGTACATAAATGCAGTGAAACAAAAAAAGCTTTATAATAGTGCAAAATGTAGATCAGCTGTATAGCACAATTATAAGCGTTTCAGAAGTGTAGTTCAGTGAAATAAGTGTAAGAAATAACTTATCCTGCTCTTGGAATCTTAAGGAGTTTCCACTTATGCAATCCAGAGCCTGAGCCATGCAAGCAGAACCTTTGTAAGACACAGGGTTTATGTAGCAGTAAGAATGGAAGAGTTGGAAGATCAAATTACTACTCGGCCCCTGCTATTACCCAATCACTCGTACTACAGAAGGTCAGGAGGCCTTGTTACTCTCAATAATATTGAAGACAATCAGCAGAAAATGGCTGCCAGAAACACAGGAAACTCAAACAAAACTACCAGCCTAGACAACAGGCCTCTATCAAGATTATGCCACCTGAGCAGAACACAGAAACCTCACTTTAAAAGCATAGAAAGAACACCCACACAGAGAAAATACAAGTCTCCGTATGAAAAATCAGTTTACAATTTAGTAATTAAATAAAAAATGCAAATATAGTAATGCACACTATTACAGTTCCTAGCTGTAGCCACTAAATGAAAGTTTTAAACAGATCAAGGAGCAGACTCGAGAATGCTTTTAACTGTAAACAATTATCAAAAATGCACAGAAAAGCATGGATAGAGCACTCAAAAACAGAAAATACAACTCCGTATGAAAAAGCAGCAGTTTACACTTAAGTAATGTTAAAACAGTATAAAACAGTACATAACTGCAGTGAAACAAAAAGGCTTTATAACAGTGCAAAATGTAGATCAACTGTATAGCACAATTATAAGCATTTCAGAAATGCAGTTCAGTGAAATAAGTGTAAGAAATAACTTATCCTGCTCTTGGAATCTTAAGGAATTTCCACTTATGCAATGCAATCCAGAGCCTGAGCCTGCCAGACCTTCCTCCAAACAAGTGGGCAGAGGCTCAAAAGCAAGTACTTTCTCTTCTCAGTATCAGGGCTATTCAACCTGTTCAATAGAGCAAAGGGGGCAGGGTTTCTACTCCAGACTGTTTCTGGTGCCCAGAAAAGAAAACTCTTGGCACCCTATCCTGGATCTGTCAATTCTCAACACTTTCCTGGTAGTACCAAAATTCAAAATGCTTACATTCCAACAGTTGCTTCCTGTGCTAGCCAAGGACTCCTGGCTTGGTCACCCTAGACTTAAAAGAAGCTTATCTGCACATCCCTATAAGGGAATCCTGCAGGAAATCTCTACGTTTCGGGGCAGGCTCTATGCATCAGTTCTCTGCACTTCCCTTTGGCTTATCTATTGTGCCCAGGGTATTCACAAAGTGCCTGGCTCCAGCCATTGCATGCTGCAGGCAGAGAAATATTCAAATTTACCTATACGTGGACGACTGCCTGATTCAAGCAGACAGTCAGGAACTGCTACTACAGCACCTGACATTTGTAAAGAGACTCCTAACTTCTCTGGGGTATACCGTCAACGAAATTAAATCACATCTGGTACCCAGACAAAAAATTGTATTCCTAAGAGCAAGCTTGAACACAGCTTCCCAGATGGCATTATTCACTCCAGAAAAGCAGGATGTTCTTCGTGAATCACTGTTGCAGGCATTACATTTGGGTTATCCTGTTGGCAGGTTGCCCTCAGTCGGCCTGAATTCCAAAGGTTTGGGTCCTGCGTCGGTTGCTGTCACCTCTTACCTGACGTCAAGGGTATAAAAGATGCAGCAGATGCCATTTTATCCAGTCTTTCTTGCCGCACGGTGCCCGAAGCAGAAGCAGTTCGCAAGTGCCAGTCGGTCGACTCCTGAGATTTTCGTGTTTGAGTTTCAGATCTGAAGTCTTCATTAAAAGCTAAGTACCCCATTGGGGAAACTTTTTTTCTTGCTCCAGACCGATGTCAGAAAAAGTTAATTGTATTTCTTGTGGGAAGCAAATACCTCATAAGGACTTTCATTCTTACTGTATTCCTTTCCTAGGCCCCGACCACGACGTTGCTAGTTGTCTGTTTTGTGCTAGATTTAACCAACGCACTATTAAGCGTCGGTAAAATTTTGCATTAAGCTATTTTGGGCGAAGATTTAATTATACACTGTCGTCTGATAACCATCTGACTACCGGAGTTCACAAAAAACGTAAAGAAAGACAGGCAACAGAGGTCCAAAACCGACAAAGCTTCTCCTAAGCAAGTTGCCGGTTCTCAGTGAGGCCCTTTCGCAGCCCCTGATGCCCGCTACTTTAGTCTCACAGACCGCTACAGACTCCCACGTGGAGTCGGCCAGGCCGCTGGAAACTCAAGGTATTGGAGCCTCTGAGATTATTCCCTCAGATGGATCTGGAGCCGCTGAGCAGGCATCGGCTTCTGAGGGTGTATTCAGACCTAAACAATTGTATATTAAACCGACTTCAAAGACAGAGTAAAACACCTTTAAAGGCAAACAAGTTCACCAGCCACAAGGACAGGCCTCCATGCAAAAAAGCAGATGCTCAAAATGGCCGAAGACTTAATTACCTTGATCAGGGCTTCCCATACCCCTCCTGATAAGAGGCCTAGGCAAGAGACAGACTATGAATCTTCAGATCAGGTTTCCATTTCTTCTGATTCCTCTTCTGATCAGGAATATTCTCTTCCCTCCTATGAGGATTCTGATGCTGAAGAATCAGTTCCTTCAGCTTCTCCTCCTGAGGACTACTCTTTTGGGGAAACCTTGCATACCATGAGGGAGCACTTCCACTGGAAGAGCCAAGATTTTTCAGAATCTAAGCAAAGGCTCAGACTTCCTTTTACTACCTCAACACAGGCCTCTAGCTATTCCACCTGTGTTGGACATTGTAGATGTGTTCTTGGAGTGTAGTCTGACCCCTGACTCTTTACCTCCAGCTCCTGTTAAGCCGGACAGATACTACAGGGTTCCTGACGCTCATAAATTCCTTTTAAAAAAACCCTACTGCAGACCCAGAAACTATTTCTCAGGGTCCAAAAGGGGTCAAGGCTTCTACTGCAAAAAACCCTACCCCCTCTGACAGGGATTCTAGGGCACTGGATAGATGGGGAAAAAAAGATTTACACATCTGCTACTTTGGCTATAAGGGCCTTAAATTGCCAGTTTCATATGCTCAAATATCAGCAATATATCATGACACTGCTTAAACAGAAAATGATGGCAAATTCTGAATGCGCTGAAAACAAAGAAATGCAGGATTCATTGCATGTAGCTGAACAATTTGGAAAGCATACTTTGCAATGTGGTTTTGATTCTCTGGAGGCCTCCTGCAGGACCGTTGTTACGGGTTCTGTCATTAGGAGGCATGCTTGGTTAAAAGAACAAAATCTGCCTGACCATGTTAAAGCAAAATTATTAGATGCTCCTTTACAACATGATACTTTATTTGGTGTTAAATCTATGCAAACGGTCAAGGATTTCTTACAGTTACAGCCACCTAGATTTAGCAGACACTGGCCTACAAAGAATTGGTCTTTTGCAGTCTCAGACCGACCTCAAAGGGGCAGATCCAGACGCCCTAGAGGCAGATCACAGCCGCAAGGATACTACAGGCCTAAGCAGTGGAGTGCTTCTACTTCCAAAGGTGGAGAAGACCAAGCACAATCATGCAGGAAACGGACCCAATGACTTCCCCCTGCCTGCACCAAGCACTTATCTTCTGGCAGCACCCTTAGGGGGGAAACTAGCACTTTTTTCTCAAAATTGGCACATTATAACCCAGGACAAATGGGTTCTAGACATAGTGTCACAGGGCTACAAGTTTCATTTCCATACCCTGCCAAGGGCAAAGGGTTGGCCAGACCTGCCAGACAATCAATGGGCAGAGGCTCAAAAACAAGTCACAGTTCTCCTGGACATGAGGGCTATTCAACAAGTGCCACAGCAAGAGCAGGGACAAGGATTTTACTCAAGACTGTTCTTGGTACCCAGAAAGGACAAAGCATGGAGACCAATACTGGACCTATCTATTGTAAACACTTTCCTGGATATACCAAAAGTCAAGATGTTGACCTTACAGCAGCTTCTGCCCATGCTGGGCAGCAAGGCTTGGCTTGTGACTTTAGACCTAAAAGAGGCATACCTGCATGTCCAAATCGGACAATCATGCAGAAGATACCTCAGATTCAAAGCTGGCTGAAAGCATTACCAATTCTCTGCACTGCCCTTTGGCTTATCTACTGTGCCCAGGGTCTTCAGAAAGTGCCTGGCACCAGTAATTGCTTACTGCAGACAGAGGAATACAAATATATCCTTACTTGGACGACTGCCTCATACAAGCAGAGAACAAGGACATTCTACTACAGCATCTGAAGTTTGTGACAAGACTTTTAACATGCCTAGAGTACACAGTCAACAAAAAGAAATCAAAACTAGTACCCTCTCAAAAGATAATATTCCTGGGTGCAAGCTTAAATACAACTGCCCAGATGGCTTATTTCACTCCAGACAGACAAAGGCAACTGACTCCCTATTTCAAGGAATTGGCAACAAAGGCCCAGTTAGCCGCAAGAAAAATTCTGCAGGCTTTGGGCTTCATGGCATCCTGCATCTTACTAATTCCATATGCAAGATTGCATATGAGGAAAATTCAATGGTACGTAAAGAGTGTCTGGACACAACATTGCTACAGTCTGGAAACGATGATTACTATATTCCCTGCCTGCAACAGGAGTTTCGATGGACAAAGGCTTGTCACCAAAACAAGGGACAGCCATTCTCACTACCCCCAGCCAGGTAGAGCCTAACGACGGATGCTTCGGATTATGCCTGTGGGGCACACATGGCAGGAAGAGGCATTCAGGGCACCTGGCCCACAAACCAAAAGCATCTACATATCAATCAAAAAGAGATGCTATCTGTTCAGAATGCCCTGACAGCCTTCAAGGACCTACTTCATCCGGGACAACCACTGATAGACAACACCACGGTCATGTGGTACATAAACAAGCAGGGGGGCACTCATTCTTATCCCCTGTGCAGGCAAGTCATGGCTTTATGGGACACAGCATTGACTTACCAAGTTCATCTACAGGCACAATTCCTGCCAGGAAAGGAAAATACTCTGGCAGATGAACTAAGCAGAAACCTCATGGATCCCCACGAGTGGCACCTGGATCCACATGTCTTCAGCATGATAACAAAGAAATGGGGATGCCCAGACATAGCTCTATTTGCCACCCCTCAAAACAATCAACTAAAAAGATTCTGCACAAGGACTTATCACAGACAAGCTTGGAAAGTGGACACCTTATCTTTCAACTGGACAAACCTATCAGTATATGCCTTTCCTCCACTGCCTCTTCTCCCCAGGGTACTCCTAAAGGTCAGGCAGGAGAAAACAAAACTGATTCTGATTGCCCCAGACTGGCCATGCCAGTATTGGTATCCGATCTTAAGGAACTTGTCCCAATGCTCAGCCTGGACCTTACCTCGAATGCTTCCTCTACTGTCCCAGCAAAACAACCAGATTCTGCACAGCCAACTCAGGACCCTAAACCTGACAGCATGGCGGATAATATTGTCATACAAACCACACCTCTCAGTAAAACTGTGATGGATGTCATTTTAGAAGCCAGAAGGCCTAGTACTAGAGAATCCTATGCTGGGAAATGGAAGAGATCTTGCGCTTGGAACCAAGCTCAAGGAACTGATACAGCTGTCCCAAATATTCCTCAGATTTTGCAATACTTAACGGAGATGCTGGAGGAGGCCTATCTTTTTCATCAATTAAAATCCATGCCTCTGCCATTTCGGCTCATTACAATACATAGCCACCACTCTTTTCTCATCCTTTTATTAAGGCAGTACCACAGAGGAGCCAAAAACTTAAGGCCTCCAAGGAGAATGCCAGTACCTGCATGGGACCTCAAGTACGTCTTGGAAAAACTGACCTTACCTCCTTTTGAGCCAGCTGCTACTGCGGATATAAAGTTCTTATCTTGGAAAACAGCTCTGCTCCTAGCAATAACTTCTGCAAGATGATTTTCAGAGCTACAGGCTCTCATGGCTGTTGGAACCCTTTTATCATTTTTTATCCAGACAGGATCTCTCTGAGAACAAACACTACATTTATGCCTAAGGTGGTGTCCAGTGTAGCCCTTAATCAAACAATTCATTTGCCAACTTTTTATCCAAATCCACAGAACATGGGGGAGAAAATTCTGCATTCTTTGGATGTACACAGACAACTTAGATTCTACTTGGACAAAACTAAAGTTTTCAGAAAGACAGAACAATTACTAGTGACATATGCCACAGCATCACAAGGAAAGGCCAACTCCAAGCAGACTGTTTCAAAAGTGGATAGGTCACTGCATTTGTTTCTTCTACTCACAGCATGGCAAACCAGTGCCTAAGGGCATTAGGCCACATTCAACCAGCGCTGCAGCCACATTTGCAGCCATTCTCAGGGGAGTACCAACCAAAGACATTTTAGAGGCTGCTACTTGGAGTTCAGTACATACCTTTACAAAACATTAGAATCTGCCTCTTTACTCTAAATCTAGGGCAGGCTTTGCCACTGTAGTTCTGCAGGGCCTCATAGCCGCTCCTAATGCTGTTTAGCTCCAGCCCCCCAACCATAGCTTTGGGACTCAACCCAAATGTAATGACTGCAACAGTGAAACACAAAAAACATAGTACAGTTGTGTACACTTACCATAAATGTAGATGTTGGAGTGTATTCACTGTTGCAGTCCAAGTTACCACCCGCCATCCCCCTTATTTTTGCTGGAACTTCTTTAATCTTCTCTAATCTATACAACCTAGGTGGTGTATTTGCTTATAAATGAAGGTAAAGCTTATTTTGGAGCATGTATGTCTTATTTACATAATCTTAGCCTACCCTTTTGGGGGCACCTGATATCTGGGGCAAGAAAAACTGAATAAAATGGTGTCGGCTGCATCTTTTATACCCCTGACGACCTGACTTCAGGGAAGAGGTGACAGCAACCAACGCAGGACCCAAGACTTTGGAATTCAGGCTGACTGAGGGCAACCTGCCAGCAGGATAACCCAAATGTAATGAATCCACTCTAACATCTACATTTATGGTAAGTGTACACAACTGTACATTTTTTGACAAATTACTTCAAACTACTGGCCACCCAAGCCCAGCTATCTGCAAGAAAAATACTGCAAGCCCTAGGGTTCATGACCTCATGCATTATCCTAATTCCATATGCAATGGTACTTAAAAAGTCTCTGGTGTCAGCATTCCCAGGACCTGGAAACAGTGATTCCTATCATTCCTTGCCTAAGGACAGAGTTCCTTTGGTGGGCAGAGGCCTGCTGCTACAACAAGGGACTCCCTTTCACTCAACCCTCCACTGCTCAAACCCTGACAACAGACACATCAGACTATGCATGGGGGGCTCACGTGGCAGGCAAATGCATTCAAGGCAAATCGAGTCTAGGGCAGATGCACCTGCATATCAATCAAAAATAAATGTTAGCTGTATAGAATGCACTGACAGCCTTCAAATACCTTATCCTTCCAGGACAACTTGTGATAAAGACCGACTATGCCACAGTTATGTGGTACATAAGCAAGGGGGGAACTCATTCTTACCCACTCTGCAGGTTAACCATGGCTCTGTGGAACACAACCTTGAACAATCAAGTGCACCTGCAAGCTCAATTCCTGCCAGGCAAAGAAAATTCACTGGCAGACCATTTAAACAGAACTTTAATGGACCCACACAAGTGGAGATTGGAACCCAACACATTCAAGCTTCTAATCCACAGGTGAGGAACATCAGAGGTGGACCCCTTTGCTTCCCCCAAAAACCATCAATTGAGCAAATTTTGCACCAGAAATCCCCACAGCCAAGTATGGAAAGTGAATGTCCTTTCCTTTACATGGGAAAACCTTTCAATGTTAAGTTGTCTATCTCGACTTCATTCTTGCTGGATGGGTTCGTAGCCGATCCTCTGCTCCGACTCGGCAATCTACTAAAGTTCGAGAGCTATTTACTGACTCGAGGCCCTCCCTATATCCCACAACGCTAAGCGTCAGATCCCCAGATCTCATTTGCCGCTTCAGCTACGAGGTTGCGATTTTACTTGGCTCCAGGTCGTATTAATCTTTACTTTTAATATATATATTAAAAGTTAACTTTAAGTTTTTGTCGATAACCTTATCTTATTTTTATAGCTTTCCAGTTAGTTAACTCTCTGTTTATTCCCTAATATTCCCTCTTAGAAACTCGTTTTAGAGAGTTTCTCACCCCCCCTTTTTTTCTCAGTGGCTAATCTCCCCTCCCTTTCCTTGTATTAATAGGGTAGTGTTAGCTCTTTTACTTTTGCATTTTGTAGTTTTTGTATATATTTATATATAGTTAACTGTGTAGTTACTAATATTGTTAGCTTAACTAGTGCGAGTGTGTGTGTTTTTCTCTGCGTGTTTAAGCACTAGTGAATTTTTTCTTTGGTATCTATCATGTCTAAGGATACCAAAGTTTCAGGTTTTAAGAAGGGTGACTTGTGCTGTCAGAAGATGTCTCTGACAGATGGTCACACTTCTTGCGTTTATTGCTTGGGTCCCCTACACCTGCAGGACTCTTGCTCTGTCTGTCATACCTTCAGCCAGAGTCCTGCAGGAGCGTAGGAACAAGCTTATCCTGAGAGGCTTACTTAAGCCAGAAGGATCCCCGACCAAAGCCGTCGGGTAAATCCTCTAAGCCCGCCAAGCCGTCTGCTCCCAGTTCTGAGCCATCGCCTGGTGGAGCACCTGCCTCCTCAACGGCTCCGGCTGGAGCCGACACCTCTAGACCTCAGTCAGCTCCGACCTTACTGTCGGAACAGTCTTTGAGCCGAAAACATGTTCTAGGTCCCCTTCCCTAGAATCGCTTCGCTCGGCTCCGAGGTCACCATTACTCCAATCTGAGAAAAGCCGTAGGTCCCACTCATCTCGGTCCTCCAGGCTATCTGATCATGACCTAGAGAGGGTGGTCAGTAGACTCCTTAAGTCGCAGGCCCTGGCCAAAATGTTAGCCAGCCCATCTCAGACTGTGGCTGTCCCGGTATCTACAGCAGTTCCTCCTCCGACTCCCTCCTTGAGTTCGGAGCCAGAGCTGGTTGGGGCTTGAATCTTGGTAACGTCGGAACCGATACCACACCTTTTGGTTCCTTCATCGGCTCCGATCTCTTCCTTGGTTCTGTCCTTGGAGGGATCTGGGGACAGAGACTCCCTCGTCTGCTCCGAGGGGGCGAGAGGCATCGGACTCTTGTCCGACCCCGTTCTCCCTTTCGGAGCATCGGCGCAGGTGAGCTCGGCCCCGACATCTGCCTCAAAGCCATCCCTCTCTGTGCCGACAGGGGTTCTCGTCTTCTCAGAGTGGGGACCTTCTGCTCTGCCTGACAGGGGCACCTTTGAGGTCATGAGGAGTGTGCTGACTCCTGAGTCGGCCCCTCGATCAGCCCCTTCGGATCCTCCCCCCATTGTGCCTGCATCTGTTTCTGTCCACCCTCCTGACCCCAAGCGTGGAGAGCAAATGCTCCAGGTCGCCCCATTGGGCGTATCTTCCTCTTCCGAGGCCTCCCCCGATCCTTCAGAGGAGCACCACCCGGAAGAGAAAATGTAAGAGGAAACATGTAGACTCCCCCGAGTCAGTCATGTCCGATACCGACTTGGATGATTCGGAAGGGTCCCCAAGATCCCCCTCTGAAGATGTCTCCTTTTCAGACATTCTAGAGATCCTTAAGCAGAGGGGGAACTAGAGTACCCTTAACCCTTCGGAGGATGAGTCTGTCTACCTGGACGCATTTGGTTCTCGCCCTTCCACCTCCTGGGTGACTCCACCGTTCAACCTGCTAATGGAAGTGGTGGCTCGAAAGGCGTGGTCAGCCCCGGACACAATGGAACCCAACTCCCTGTAGGCCCACTAAATTTATTACAGCTCCACCCGACGAGCAATTTTTGACAAACGGTGTCCCTGTTGATGCCATGGTGGTTCCACAGCCACAAAGAAGGAGCTGGCTGACCCTTCGGTGCCTGTCCATTTACCAGTCTCCAAAGGGAACGTCTCAAGGAACTGGGTGATACCGTTCAGGATCCATCAGCTGCGGGGGCTCAAGATAAGATTAACTCCCAGCTGGCGACCCTTAATTCTATCGTCAATTCCTCCATGCGGCTCATTTCTTATGCAGCCGATGGGGCGAGTAGGGCCACAGGTACAGGCGTGGGTTTGAGAAGACATGCCTGGATGCGGTTATGCAACTTTGCTGACCCCTTTAAGGCATCCTTCACCAATACCCCCTTCGATGGTTCGGCTCTGTTTGGACCAAAGGTGAAAGATACCCTTACCAGGTGTGAGCAGGAAGGCAAGACTCTCTCTGCCGTGGGAGTCCGTTTTTCCACTCCCTCTAGACCATTTCCCCAAGGGTCAGAAGAGTGGAAAAATGTGGTTTCGGAAACCCCAGGGAGTCGTGCCTGACACACATGGTGAGTTTCCCTCCAGGGGCAGGGGAGGGAACAATAATAGACGCCGCCTGAGGGGCAGAGGGGGCCCGCAAAATCAGGGTAGCAGAGAATCGTTCTCTGACCAACCCTTTCAGCACCCTTAAGGGGCTGCTCGACTGTCTGCCTTCGGAGGCAGTCGGGGGAAGATAGTCACTGTACCCAGAAGCCTGGCATCTCCTCACACAAGACAAATGGGTACGGTCTATCATATCCGAAGGTTACAAGATCCCTTTTGTCCACACCCCGGTACAAACAACCAAGTGCCTTCCAGATGTTTCACCCGGTCTAAGGGAACAGGCAGTGCTAAAAATTTCAAAACTGTTAGACAAACGAGCCATCCAGCCAGTCCCAGCAGACCAGCAAGGATCCGGAATCTACTCCAAGTTCTTTTTGGTGCCAAAAAAGACGGGACCGGAGACCCATTTTGGATCTCAGCAGGCTAAACAAGTCTGTTCAAAGAACAAAGTTCCGGATGGTCACGCTCCAGTCCATTCTACCCTTTTTGGGTCAGGACAATTGGATGTGCTCCACAGACCTTCAGGATGCGTACTAACTACCATATCAAAATGAACAGGTGCTCCAGAAGGTTTCTCCGCTTCCGGCTGGGAGCCAGTCACTATCAATTCAGGGCCCTGCCCTTTGGTCTCACCACAGCCCCCAGGGTGTTCACCAAATGCATGGCAGTGGTTACGGCTTATGTGAGATGGCGAGGATTCCAGGTGTTTCCATATCTCGACGACTGGCTCCTCACTGCTTCCACCAGGCATCAGCTACTACGAGCCAGGGATTATACCATCCAAACTTGCTCCGTGCTAGGTATATCAATAAATTTCGAAAAGTCTGCATTGTCACCTTGTCAGTCTATAACCTTTATAGGCGCAAGCTTAAATACAAAAGATCTGTCTGCAAGGCTTCTTCTCGACAGAGTTTCAGAAATCCGCCGACATGTGCATGTCTTACTACAGTGCAACAGGTTTCAGGCCAGAGTCGTACTAAAGACCTTGGGCCTCATGGCAGCAGCAATCATACTAGTTCCCCCTGGCTCGTTTTCACATGCGGCTTCTTCAGTGGATGCTTTTTACTCAATGGTCCTTTCAACAGCTTCCAATATCTCACAAGGTAATAATCACTCAATTGTGCAAAGACCACCTGGCTTGGTGGATGGTCTTCCCTCTGATACTCCAGGGCAGACAGTGTGTTCTTCCTCCTCCTGTTGCCACAGTGACCACGGATGCCTCCCTGATCAGGTGGGGGGGGGGGCATTTTCAGGGTAGGACTGTCCAAGGCACCTGGCAACCTCTAGAGTACCATCTGCACATAAATGTCTTGGAGATGAGAGTGGTGCTTTTGGCGTTGCAAGCTCTTCAGGACTCTCTACCCACTGGGACTAATGCACTTCAGATAGATGATATGTCTGTATTGTGTTACATCAACAAGCAGGGCGGAACAAAGTCCTATCCCTTATGTCGAGAAGCACTCAGACTCTGGCAGTGGGCGATCTCCTCTCAACGGTTTCTGATAGCAACGCACATCCCCGGGAGGTCCAACGTTCTAGCGGACAGGCTAAGCAGAGCTATTCTCATGCCTCACGAGTGGTCTCTCAATCAGTAGCAGACAAAATCTTCCGCAGATGGGGTCAACCTTGCTGCGACCTTTTTGCAACTCCTCTCAACAGCAAGTGCGACGACTTCTTCACTCTCTTCCCCCTTACCGGCCACTCCCCCAGAGACGCTGTAGTTCACGATTGGCCCCGGGGTCTTCTGTACGCATTTCCACCTTTTCCCCTAATTCCCAAGCTAATTCAGAAAGCAACCGCATTGGGATCCAGGATGATCCTCATTGCCCCTTACTGGCCTCGACAAATTTGGTTCCCATTCCTGCATCGGCACCTGCTGGAGCAGCCGTGGAATCTGGACCCCAGTGCCAGACCTCTTGGTCCATCAGTCGGGCAGGCTGCACCACTCCCTTCAGTCTCTCAACCTTACAGCTTGGTTGCTCCACTTCCAACCTTAGCCAGGCTTCCACTAATTTCTCAGCCGGTGCGTGATATCATGCTTTCGTCGCACAAATCTGCCAGCAGGAAGACATGTTAGTAAGTGAAAACGTTTCTCCTTCTGGGCAGAGGCTAGGGATATTGACCCCTTTACAGCCCCTGTCCATCATGTTTTAGATTTTTTAGCAGAGCTGTTTCAAGCTGGTTCCCCCTCTGCCACCATTAGGGTCCAATTAGCTGCTATTGCAAATTTCCATGCTAGCCTGTCAGAAACCAGCATCATGTCCCACAAACTTTGCAAGGCCTTTCTTAAAGGAACTTTGTTGCTTAGGCCCCCGGTCAGAGATTCCCCGCCCCCGTGGGACTTGAACTTGATATTGGCTTCCTTGATTCTCCCCCCTTTTGAACCAGCGGCTTCCTGTTCCTTAAAATTGCTCTCCTGGAAGACTCTTTTTGGTAGCCATCACATCAGCTAGGAGAGTTTCGGAACTTCAAGCCCTCTGTATTCGTCCTCCTTATCTTGTGTTTCATAAGGACAGAGTTTCACTTGGACCTAATCCTTCGTTTTTACCCAAGGTAACCTCTGAAACAAATCTGAATCGTACTATTGATCTGCCTGTCTTTTTTCCTAACTATTTGGACAAAGCCGAACAAATTTTACACCGCTTGGATGTTCATAGGCAATTACATTTCTACTTGGACAGGACTAAGCAAATAAAATCAGACCAACTCTTCTTATCCTATGCTGAGGGCAAACAAGGGTGGCCAGTTTCCAAAGTAACCTTATCCAGGTGGTTGTCCTCTATTATTACCTTAATTTATCAACTCGGACATAAACAAATCCACCAGAGCGTTAGCTATGTCGGTAGCCTTTCAAGCAAGACTACCAGTGGAATCTATTTTTGCCGCAGCCACTTGGGCCACTCCTCATACATTCATTTTGCATTATAAGTTGGATGTGGCCTCTAGGAATAGAGCTGAGTTTGGTTCCAATGTGCTTAAGAGTCTGTTCCGATGAGCCACCCAGGACTAAGGTGCTAATGACGCTGTCCCATCCAGCAAGAATGAAGGCGAGATAGACGACTTAACATTAAGAAGTTATGTACCTACCATAACGTTCCATGTTACTTGTCTTCTTCTCGCCTTCTTTCTTGCGTCACACCCTCCATCCCCCTAGCCTGGACAGACGGAGAAGAGTCCCCTTTTGGGGCCTTCTTCCTCTGGACAACTCTGATGTACATTGTATCCTCCTCTGTCTTTGTACTATGGTTTTCCTTGTGGTTGGACAAGTGTCCTTGAATTTTTCCTTGGTGTTAGCTCTGCCAAACGAGATCTGGGGATCTGACACCTAGCATTGTGGGATATAGGGAGGGCCTCGAGCCAGTAAATAGCTCACAAGCTTTAGTAGATTGCCGAGTCGCATCCAGCAAGAAAGAATGCAAGAAAACTAACATGGAACGTTATGGTAGGTACATAACTTCTTAATCTATGCCTTTCCCCCTCTGCCCCTCCTCTCGAATGTACTGCTCAAGATCAAACAGGACAGGCCAAGGACGATCCTGATTGCACCAGACTGGCCATGCCAGCACTGGTAACCCACTTTTATGCAGTCTGAAAGCAGTGCCACCCTGGCACCTGCATCAGGCCCCCTCTCTGCTGTCCCAGCAGGAGGGCCAGATTTTGCATCCTCAGCTTCAAACCCTGAACTTAGCAGCCTGGCTTATTCTCTAAATGCATCACCATCAACCCTCAGCAAACAGGTGCTGGATGTCATCCTTGAGGCTAGGAGGCCTAGTACTAGGAAATCCTATTCAGAAAAGTGGAAAAGATACTGCTCTTGGTGCCAGTCTCTGGGTAAGGACACAACCGTTACCCACCTTACCTCAAATCCTAGATTACCTAGCAGAGCTGCTCCACAAAGACCTATCCTTCTCTAAGATTCATGTGCCTGCCATCTCAGCTCATTACAATACTGAGCCACCCTTCTTTTCTCACCCTCTGGTCAAACAGTTCCTGAAAGGAGCTAACAATTTAATACCCTTGAGGAGAGCTCCCACTCCTGCCTGGGACCATAACTTTGTACTAGAGAAGCTCACGCTTCCCTCTTTTGAGCCTGTTGCTACAGCAGAGTTGAAATTCCTCTCTTGGAAAACAGCCTTACTTCTAGCCCTCACTTCAGCAAGAAGAGTGTCTGATTTGCAGGCCCTGATGGCTGTGGAACCCTTCATTATCTTTCATGCGGACAGGGCTTCCCTCAGGACTAACCCATCGTTTATGCCCAAGGTGGTATTGAGTGTGACTTTGTACCAATCCATCCATTTTAACCACCTTTTTCCCTAATCCTCAGAATAAAGGGGACAGGATCCTGCACTCCTTGGACGTGCACAGACAGCTTAGGTTCTACCCTGACAGGGACTAAACCTTTCAGAAAATCTGACCAGCTGCTAGTCAGCTTTGCTACAGGGGCAAGAGGGCAAGGCCATCTCAAAGCAAACCATCTCCAGATGGATACACACTGCATCCATTTCTGCTACCATGGAAAACCTACCCCACAGGGGATCAGAACCCATTCCACTAGGGCTACATCAAACTCTGCAGCATTTCTCAGGGTAGTCCCTACCAGGGACATCCTGGAAACTGCAACCTGGAGATGTTCTTCGTGTTTCACTGTTGCATTCATTACATTTGGGTAATCTGCTGGCAGGTTGCCCTTAGTCGGCCTGATTAACAAAGTTTTGGGTCCTGTGTCAGTCGCTGTCCCTTCTTCCATGACGTCAGGTCGTCAGGGGTATAAAACATGCAGCCGACACCATTACATCAGTCTTTCTTGCCGTGCGGTGCCCAAAGCAGAAGCAGTTCACAAGTGCTGGTCGGCCGACTCCTGAAATTTTCGAGTTTCAGAAAGTCTTTACTAAAAGCTAAGTACCCCGTTGGGGAAACTTTTTCTTGGTCCTTACTGATGTCAGTAAAAGTTAATAATTGCATTACTTGTGGAATGCAAATACTTCATAAAGATTTTCATTTGTACTGTATTCCTTGCCTAGACCCTAACCACGACATACCTTGCTGTCGGTTTTGTGCTTTATTTAATCAGTGCACTATGCATCGGTATATTTTTTCCTCTAAATATTTCGGTTCTCGATTTTAATTATCCAGAAATGTCATCTGTTAATCATCCGACTACAGGAATTCTGAAAAAACGCAAAGATAGACAGAGACAGGCTGCCAAGGTCTAAAACTGCCGACGATGCTTCTCCTAAGCCAATCGCCAGTACTCCAGTGAGGCGCTTTCACAGCCTTTGATACCCGCTACTTCTGATTTGCAGGCCTCTACTGAGACCCATTCGGACTCCGGTATGCCATGAGATACTTCAAGTATGGAACCCGTGGACGTCTCTACCTTGGAAGGGTCCGGAGCTGCTGTGCAGGCACCGGCTTTTGAGGGTGTATTCAGGCCTGCAGACTTGCATATTAAATCGACGCCTCCTTCATTACGAAGGCCTAAATTTTGATCCATGCCTAAAAAAAGTCTACGCCACATGCTCAGGCCTCTATGCCTAAAAAACAAATGATAAAAATGGCTGAAGATCTAATAACTCTAATCAGGGGTAGCCAACCCCCCCTTCTAAGAGGCCTAGGGCTGAGCTTGATTATGAATCTTCTGATCAGGATTCTTTTTTTTTCAGACTCTTCTGATGAACTGGATTTGTCCTTGCCTACTTATGAGGATTCTGATGCAGAGGACTCTATTCCCTCTGCTTCCCCTCCTGATGATTTTTCTTTTGGGAAACCTTACATACTTTAAGGGAGCATTTTCACTGGGAAAGCCAGGAATTTTCTGATTCAAAAAGAGGCTTAGGGATTTTCTCCTCCTACCTCAACATAGGCCTTTGGCTATTCCTCCTGTACTAGACATTGTTGATGATACTTTCCTGGAATCCAGTTTGGCCCCTGATTTCCTGCCTCCTGTTCTCAGTAAACCTGACTGATACTACAGGGTCCCAGAGTCCCACAAGTTCCTTTTCAAAAATCCTATTGCAGATCCAGAGACTTCTCAGGGGCCTAAGGGCATTAAGGCTTCTACTGCTAAAAATGTTATCCCTTCTGATAGAGACTCCAGGGCGTTGGATAGATTGGAAAAATGGTTTATACTTCAGCAACTTTGGCAATTAGTGCTTTAAACTGCCAATTTCATATGTTAAAATATCGGCAAGATGTTATTGGACTGCTTAAACAGAAAATGATGTTGATTCCTGACTGTGGAAAATACTTACAGGATTTAATGCATTCTGCTGAACAAGTTGGAAAACACACTTTGCAATGTGGTTTTGATTCTTTAGAGGCCTCTTGCAGGGCTGCTATTACTGGGTCTGTGCTTAGAAGGCATGCTTGGCTTAAGGAGTAATCTTTGCCTGATCATGTTAAAGCTAAATTGTTGGATGCTCCTTTAAATCAGGACCACCTGTTTGGCAACAAGGCTGAAGAAGTTCTTAAAAAGATAGAAGATAAAGCTAAATATATGCAAACTGAAGATTTTTTTACAAGTTCAGCCTCCGAGATTTAGTAGGCACTGGCCTTCTAAGAATTGGTCCTTTCCAGCCCCTTCCAGGTCTTCTCAAGCCAAACCTAGACACAGCAAAAACCCCTGGTTTCAGTCCCAGGGGACTCTCAGAACTAAGCAGTGGGGGCCTCCACATGCAGGTCTGGGAATAGCAAGACACCCCCTATGGAAAACTGTCTCAATGACTTCCTTTTAAAATTTTCAAGCACTTATCGTCTGATTGGCCCTTTGGGGGAAATTGCTCTTCATGCAAATAACTGGAAACTCATGAGTTTTAAATATAGTGTCCCAAGGATACAGATTTAATTTCCATAAGTTGCCAACACCAAGTGGGGTGGCTGGACCTACCCCCAAATCAGTGGGCAGAGGCTCAAAAACAAGTACTTTCCCTCTTAAGCATGAGGGCTATTGAACTGGTACCAGAAGAGGAAAAGGGACAACGTTTCTATTCCAGACTTTTTTTGGTACCCAGAAAAGACAAATCATGGCGTCCACTCCTGGACCTGTCTACTCTTAAACACCTTTCTGGAGATTCCAGAATTCAAGATTTTGACTCTTCACCAATTACTTCCTATGCTAGGCAAAGATGCTGGTTGGCACCACTAGATTTAAAAGAAGCATACCTGCACATCCCAATCAGGGAGTCTTGCAGAAGATACCTATGCTTCAAAGCAGGCTACACACACACTATCAGTTCTCTGCACTGCCCTTTGGCTTATCTACTGCACCCAGGGTATTCACAAAGTGCCTAGCTCCAGTTATTGCATTTTGCAGGCAAGAAATATTCAAATATACCCATACCTGGATGATTGTCTAATTTAGGCAGAAAGCCAGGACATATTTTTGAATCATTTGGCGTTTGTAAAAAGGGTTCTAACTTCTCTGGGGTACACTTTAAACGAAAAGAAATCACAACTGGTACCCTGTCAACAAATTACATTCCTGGGAGCAAGCTTGAATCCAACTTTCCAGATGGCTTACCTCACGCCAGAAAAGCAAATTTATTTGACAACTTACTTCAAACAAGTGGCCGCAAAAACCCTGCTATCTGCAAGACACTGCAAGCCTTGGGGTTCATGGCCTCCTGTTTTCTTCTAATTCCATATGCAAGACTGCATATGCGGAAACTACAGTGGTATCTAAAAAGCTTATGGAGTCAACATTCTCACAGCCTAGAAACAATGATTCCTGCCATATCTTGCCTATGCCTAGAGTTCCTTTGGTGGGCAGAGGCCTGTCATCAAAACAAGGGACTACCTTTCACACCATCCCCTGCTGCCCAAACCCTAAGAGATGCATTGGACTATGCATGGGGGGCTCATCTGGCAGGGAAGTGCATTCAGGGCAAATGGAACCCAAGTCGAATGCACCTGCATATCAATCAAAAAGAAATGTTAGCTGTACAGAATGCTCTGACAGCCTTCAAGGACTACATTCTTCCAGGACAACTATTGATAAAAACAGACAACACCACGGTTATGTGGTATGTAAGCAAGCAGGGCGGGTACACATTCTTTTCCTCTCTGCAGACTAGCCATGGCACTGTGGAACACAGCCTTGAGCTACCAAGTGCACCTACAAGCTCAATTCCTGCCAGGAAAATTAAATATGCTGGCAGATGGACTAAGCAGAAACCTCATGGACCCACACGAGTAGAAACTGGAACCAAGGATTTTAAACATGTTGACAAGTGAATGGGGAGCCCAGATATAGACCTGTTTGCCTCCCCTTAGAACAACCAAGTGGACATATTTTGCACAAGAACTACCCACAAACAAGCCTGGAAGGTTAATGCTCTGTCCTACAGCTAGAAAAACCTATCGGTCTATGCCTTCCCCCCGCTGCCTTTGCTCTCCAAAGTACTACTAAAAGTCAAATAGAACAAACCAAGGATGATTTTGATTGCTCCAGACTGGCCGTGCCAACACTGGGTACCCCCTTCTGCATAGTGCGTCACAGTTACCTCCATGGCACCTGCCTCTGACTCCTTCCCTTCTGTCTCAGCAGGAAACCCAGATCCTGCACCCACCGCTTCCAACACTGAACCTTGCAGCCTGGCTAATTACTCTTCCTTACCATCCCTCAGCAAACCTTTGATGGATGTCATCTTAGAGGCAAGGAGTCCTAGTACTAGAAAATCTTATGCTGAATAATGGAAGATTCTGTGCCTGGAACCAATCTCAAGGGATGAGCACAGCAGCGCCCAGTTTACCTCAGATTTTACAATAGTTAACTGAGATGCTTCACAAGGGCCTTTTTCCTCCATTAAAATCCATGCCTCAGCCATTTCAGCTCATAACACAGAACCTCCCTCTTCTCTCATCCACTGCTCAAGCAGTACCTCAGAGGAGCCAGAAATTTGAGGCCACCCAGGAGAGCTCCAACCCCAGCCTGGAACCTTAACTTTGTATTAGAGAAACTCACTCTACCTCCTTTTGAACCAGCTGCTACTGCGGACTTAAAATTTATTTCTTGGAAAACAGCTTTCCTTTTATCAATCACTTCAGCTAGAAGGGTATCTGAATTACAGGCTCTTATGGCAGTGGAGCCTTTCATCACCTTTCATGCAGACAGTGTCTCACTCAGAACCAATCCATTCTTCATGCCCAAGGTGGTATCCAGTGTGTCTCTTAATCAGTCCATTCACTTGTCAACCTTTTTTCCCAGTCCACAAAACAAAGGGGAACAGATTCTGCATTTGTTGGATGTGCACAGACAACTTAGATTTTACTTGGACAGGACTTAACCTCAAAGAAAATCTGAACTCTGCTGGTAGCATTTGCTACAGGAGCGGAGGGGAAGCTATTTCAAAGCAAACCATTTCTAAATGGATAAGCCATTGCATTCATTTCTGCTATAAGCACCATGGAAAACCTGTTCCCCAGGGGATCAGACCTTACTCCACCAGGGCTGCATCTACAGCCTTTCTCAGAGGCGTTTCCTACCAGGGACATCCTAGAAGCTGCTACCTGGAGTTCTGTGCATACTTTCACCAAACATTATCATTTGTCAATTTTGTCTAAATCCAGAGCTGGCTTTGCCACTGCTGTTTTGCAGGGCCTTATAGCTGGCCCTAATGCTGTATAAATCCATCCTCCCAACCACTGCAACAGTGAAACATGAAGAACATAGTACAGTTGTGTACACTTACCTTAAATGTAGATGTTCGAGTGTATTCACTGTTGCAGTCCTGGTTACTGTACCTCCAGACCCCTAATTCCTTTTGGCTATACCTCTACTTTCCTTTACTAAGCTTAAAAGCCCTTTTGGTGTATTTACTTTTTTGTTTGAGGTATACCTTTGTGTTTTTATGTTTAATTGCTCCCAATTAGGGGGGCAAGAAAAACTGATGTAATGGCGTCGGCTGCATGTTTTATACCCCTGATGACCTGACGTCATGGAAGAAGGGACAGCAACCTATGCAGGACCCAAGACTTTGTTAATCAGGCCAACTGAGGGCAACCTGCAAGCAGATTACCCCAATGTAATGACTGCAACAGTGAATACACTCAAACATCTACATTTATTGTAAGTGTACACAACTGTACTTTACCCTCTCTCCAGCCCCCTGACTTCTATTGACTAATGCCTCTATTCTTGTTTACTATGCTTAAAGCTTTTCGGTGTATTTGCTTTTTTGTTGGGGGTGTAACCTTTTATATAATTGCTTCCCATTATGGGGGCACCTGACACCTGGGGCAAGAAAAACTGATGTAATAGCGTCGGCTGCATACTTTATACCCCTGACTATCTGGATGTCATGGAAGATGAGACCGCAACCGATGCAGGACCTAAAAGACTTTAATAATCAGGCTGACTGATGGGTACTGCAAACATATAACCCAAATGTGATGACTGCAATAGTGAATGCACTCTAAAATCCACATTTATGGTAAGTGTACACAACTGTACTTTCTTCATTCCCATATTAAATAAGACATTTATTCAAAGATGTTTTTGGTGCCAAAGAGAATTCATGGATACTAGTTTTGTATCTTTCCATGTTCATTGTATTTATCACTGCTTGTAATTGCCTTGGCTATATGGGTTATATCATGCCAAAGATGCCACAGCTACCAACTTCTTGAGCTTCAGAGCACCTTCCATGCTCCCAAACTATTAGACAGCTCATGCTGAGCTGACTGAAGTTTAAGCTTGACGCCTGTCAGAGCTTTATTGTTGCTGACGAGTGTGGTCCTGTGAGGCTTTCGAGAATCTACCATTTGTATGTGCTGATGTTTTTCATGTTTCACTGTTGCAGTCATTATATTTGAGTAATCTGCTGGCAGGTTGCCCTCAGTCGGCCTGATTAACAAAGTCTTGGGTCCTGCGTCGGTTGCTCTCCCTTCTTCCATGACGTCAGGGGTATAAAACATGCAGCCAATGGCATTACATCAGTCTTTCTTGCCGCACGGGGCCCGAAGCAGAAGCAGTTCGCAAGTGCCGGTCAGCCGACTCCTGAAATTTTCATTTTAGAGTTTCAGAACCGAAGTCTTCAACTAAAAGTGAAGTACCCCGTTGGGGAAACTTTGTATTACTTGTGGGAAGCAAATAACCTCATAAGGATTTTCATTTGTACTGTATTCCTTGCCTAGCCCTGACCACGACGTACCTTGCTGTCGGTTTTGTGCTATATTTAATCAGCGCACTATCCGTCGTTGGTACATTTTTGCTTCTAAATATTTCGGTTCTCTGTTTAATTATCAAGAAATGACGTATGTTAGCCATCCGACTACCGGAATACCGAAAAAATGCAAAGAAAGAGACAGAGACAGGCCATTGAGGTTACTCAGGTGCTTTCACAGCCCCCAATACCTGCTATATGTTCATCATGTTTCACTGTTGCAGTCATTACAGTTGGGTTATCCTGCTGGCAGGCTACCCGCAGCCAGCCTGAATTCCAAAGTCCTGATCCGGCGTCAGTTGCTGTTGCCTCTTCCCTGACGTCAGTGCGCCAGGAGAATAAAAGATGCAGCCAATGCCATTTTCTTCAGTCTTTCTTACCGCGTGGTGCCCGAAGCAAAAGCAGTTTGCAAGTGCCGGTCGGCCGACTCCTGAGAAGTTCGAATTACAGATCCGAAGTCTTCATTAAAGCTAAGTACCCCGTTGGGAAAACTTTTTTCTTGTTCCAGACTGATGTCAGAAAAAGTTAATAATTGTATTTCTTGTGGGAAGCAAATACCTCATAAGGATAAGGATTTTCATTCTTACTGTATTCCTTGCCTAGGTCCTGACCACGAAGTTGCTAGTTGTCGGTTTTGTGCTAGATTTAACCAACACACTATTAAGCGTCTGTACGATTTTGCATTTCATTACTTTGGCAGAAGATTTAATTATATAATGCCGTCAGAACAGCCGACTACCGGAGTTTATAAAAAGTGCAAAGAAAAGGACAGGCATCCGAGGTCCAAAACAGACGAGGCTTCTGCTAGGCCAGTCGCTGGTTCGCCGGCTCTCAGTTGAGGAGCTTTCGCAGCCCCTGACGCCCGCTACCTCAGAGCCACAGGCCACTTCCGACTCCCACGTGGAGTCGACTAGGCCACTGGAAACTCAAGGTATTGGACCCTTGGAAACTATTCCCTCAGATGGGTCCGGAGCTGCTGAGTAGGCATCGGCTTCTGAGGGTGTTTTCAGGCCTACACAGTTATATGTGAAAACGACTTCAGCTACAAAGGCAAAGACTAAAGCACCTCTAAAGACAAAGAAACAAGTACAACATTCCCCTGGACAGGCATCCATGCCTAAAAAAGATGCTTAAAATGGCCGTAGACCTAATTACTTTGATCAGGGGTTCCCATCCCCCTCCTGATAAGAGGCCTAGGTAAAAGACAGAATATGAATCTTCAGATCAGGTTTCCATTTCCTCTGATTCCTCTTCTGAACAGGAATACTCTCTTCCTCCCTATGAGGATTCTGATGTTGAAGAATCTATCCCTTCAGCCTCTCCTCCTGAGGATTATTCTTTTGGGGAGACCCTGCATACTATGAGGGAGCACTTCCACTGGGAGAGCCAAGATTACTCAGAATCTAAGAAAAGGCTCAGAGACTTCCTTTTACTACCTCAGCACAAGACTCTTGCAATTCCTCCTGTTTTAGATATTGTAGATGATGTATTTTCAGAGTCCGGTCTGACTCCTGACTCTTTACCACCAGCTCCTGTTAAGCCAGACAGATACTACAGGGTTCCTGATTCACATAAATTTCTTTTTAAAAACTCTGCGGCTGACCCAGAAACTATCTCTTAGGGTCCCAAAGGGGTCAAGGCTTCCACTGCAAAGAACCTTATTCCCCCTGATAGGGATTCAAGGGCCCTGGACAGATGGGGGGAAAAGATTTACACTTCTGCTACCTTGGCTGTAAGGGCTTTAAATTGTCAGTTTCGTATGCTTAAATATCAACAATATCTTATGTCACTGCTTAATCAGAAAATGTTGACTAATTCTGAATGTGCAGAAAATAGAGATGCAGGATTTATTGCATGCAGCTGAACAAGTGGGAAAGCATACTTTGCAATGTGGTTTTGATTCTCTGGAGGCCTCCTGCAGGGCGGCCGCTGTTACGGGTTCTGTCATTAGGAGGTATGCTTGGTTAAAGGAACAGAATCTGCTTGATTATGTTAAAGCAAAATTATTAGATGCTCCATTACAGCATGATACATTGTTTGGTGTTAAAGCAGAAGAGGTGTTGAAGAAAATGGAAGACAAAGCTAAATCTATGCAAACAGTCAAGGATTTCTTACAGGTACAGCCTTCCAGATTTAACAGGAACTGGCCTACAAAGAATTGGTCCTTTCCAGTGTCAGACAAGCCACAAAGAGACAGATACATATGCCCCAGAGGCAGATCACAGCCCCAAGGCTCATACAGGTCTAAACAATGGGGTGCTTCTACCTCCAAAAGCGGAAAAGAAAAATCACAGCCATACAGGAAACAGTCTCAATGACTTTCCCCTGCCAGTACCAAGCACTTATCTTCTGGCAGCTCCTTTAGGGAGAAAACTAGCACTTTTTTCACAAAATTGGCACATGATCACCCAGGACAAATGGGTCTTGAATATAATGTCACAAGGCTACAGGTTCCACTTTCACACCCTGCCAAGGTCAAACGGTATGCCAGACCTGCCACACAGTCAATGGGCAGAGGCACAAAAAACAAGATCTGAAGTAGGCAGACTTCATTTGTCTGCAACCTGTGGGTATCGGATCCGACTTCGGATCTGAGCCGGCATTTCAAAAGCTTTAGGCTCTGAGCTCCTAGCTCCTCCCCTACCCATAATCCCCTGCCAAGCCCTAACTGACCTCAGATTTCATTTGCCGCTTTCAAGTTGCAACGGACTCCTCGAGCTCCTGGTTAACAGATAAGCATTTTGACTGAAAATTTTTAGAAAACTTTAACTTTTTTGATTTGATTAGTTAGAAGTGTTTGTGTTAGGCTTTCCTCTCTCTATCTTTTTAATTTTTCTCGGGTTTTGCGTAGTTTGTGTGTGTGTGTGTGTGTGTGTGTGTGTGTGTGTTTTAGGCCTGTTGGGGCTTAAAGATGTCTGAAGCCCATAAGGCAGTCTTCTCTAAATGTACCGAGTGTGGCCATAAGCTGTCTCCAGCAGATGGCCACACTCGGTGCGTTAAATGCTTGGGGGTTGAACACCTGTCATCTGGTTGTACCATTTGTGCAGGGTTCAACCCCCGAGCTTTAAGGGAGCGGAGGTCGAAGCTTGTTCTGGCGGGACTTCTCCCTCCAGATGCGGCTCCGGCCTCTGCCCCTACTAGTCAGCAGCCTTTAGCAGGTACTGTGGTCTCCCCTCCCCCGGCTGGGACTCAACCTCCCTCAAAAAAGCCGGAGGAGAGGGAGACTTCTAGGGAGAAAGAGAAGAAGGAGAGACACAGGGAGAGGCACCACAAACGGAGAGCCGAAACCTCAAGTTCGGCTCCTCCGTCTAAACGGGCCTCCCCTGTGCCTTCTAGATCTCCTCCTCCTCGGCTCCACTCCCCTCAGTTCTCTTCTGGGCCCGAGGAGGAGGAGGAGGCTAGCCCTTCAGTGAGGTCCCCGAGGCGGCTCTCTAGGTCCGCTTCGGTGGCCTCAACTAGGTCAACTTTTTCAATGAGTGAAGCAGACATGGACCGGATGATGAGGAAATTCATCCAGGCCCAAATGCAAATGGGAGTGCTCTTAGCCCCCCCCATCCGGGAGGGGCTTTGACCCCTTTTTTCGCCACCTTGGCTCCTCCTCCGACCCACACTCTGGGTTCGGAGCTGTCGGTGCCGGGCAGAGTTGGATCCAGGGGTGGGTCGGATCCGATAGGTCGGTGCACCTCGGATCCGTCCCATCCCTTGAGTGCTTCGGGTACTTCGGACCCGACCTCTCGGAGCCGAGGGTCGAGCCTCGGATCCGAGGGAGCTGGTGTGTCTTCGGCTCCGTCTAGGTCGGAGCATACTGGTCTCTCGGATCCGACGGTTTCGGCTCCGGTCCGTGCGTCGGATCCGAGTGGGGGTCGGCTCTCGGGGCTTAGAGAAGCTGGCTCCCCTCGGCCTTCGTAGTGGAAAGGGCGATGTTGAGGACTACCGGACCCCCGGTCCCTGCCACGGCTCCACCCCGCACTCCCTTGCAGTTGGGCCAGGCTCCCACCAGCCGGTCCCAGGGACAGCCCGCCTCGATGTCCCAAGTAGTTCCCTTGGAACATCCAGCTGCTTAAGAGGACTCCTCGGACAGCCCCCCCGAGGAAGTGCCTCGGAAACGTAAGTGCAAAAGGAGGCACATGGACTCCCCTGAGTCCGTTACCGAAGACACAGACTTGGATGAAGGGGAGGGCTCCCCAAGATCACCCCCTGAAGATGTCTCATTTGGAGACATTATGGAGATGTTAAGGATCGGGGGGGGTGGTCTGCCCCCAAGGCTTCCTCAGACGAGTCTGTGTTCTTGGAGGCATTCGAGGCGGGCCCATCTACCTCTTGGGTGTTCCCTCCTGCCGATCCTCTAGTGGACCTTATATCCACCAGAGCTTGGAAGGATCCGGACACCATTGAGCCTGTACCCAAACGCCCTGACCGTATCCTGAGCCCCCCGGCGGACCGCACTCACTGGAGCAAAGGCCCCCCCGTAGATGCCATGATGATGGCTGCAGCCACTAAGAGGGAGTTAGCCCAGGAGAGTCCCTCTATGCATCCTCCGGGCAAGGAGTCCCGCTCGTTGGATCGCATTGGGAAGCGAGTTTTTAGTTCAGCAACCTTCTCCTTGAGAGCGCTGAACTACATGGCACATGTCATCAGGATGCAGCGGGATCTGATCAAAGAATACGCTGCATCTCCCCCAGAGTCCATGTCGGGTGAGGACAAGCAGGTGTACTCCACCCGTATGGCCACTCTTAGAGCAATTTCCAATACGTCTATGCGGCTACTTTCTCACGCTACCGAGGGAGCCGTTAGAGCCAGCGGAGCGGGCCTAGTCATGAGGCGGCAGGCCTGGCTCCGCCACTGTGATTTCGCAGAGCCCTTCAAGGCGACTTTCACGAATGCCCCCTTTGATGGTTCTGCCTTGTTTGGCAAATCAGTTCGCGAAACGTTAGTCCAGAGCGAGAAGGACGGGAAGACGCTGTCTGCCGTTGGAGTCCGCTTCTCAGCTCCCCAGAGGTCCTTCTCGAAGAACCAAAAGGGACAGAAGAAGATGTGGTTCCGGAAGTCGCAGCAGTCCCAACCTGCTCCGGATAACCAGTCCTTCCGTGGCAGAGGAGGACAAGGGGGGTCGCCGTCCTAGAGGCAGAGGGGCTCCTAGAAACTTTGGGTCCAGAGAACCTTTCTCTGACAGACCCACGCAACAGCCCTGAAGGGTTGCCCGGCTGTCCGTCTCTGGAGGCAGTTGGGGGGCGTTTTTTGAAGCACCTGACTTCTTGGGAGTCAATCACATCAGACCGTTGGGTGCTTCGTGTGATATCCAGAGGTTATACCATTCCCCTGAGCAAAGTCCCCAGGTCACGCAGCCTCCCAGATGTACCACCCGACCAAAGGGAGGCAGCAGCTATCGAAATCGGGCAGCTGCTAGAAAAAAGAGCCATCCAGCACGTCCCCCAAGATCAAACCAGATTAGGATTTTACTCCAGGTGGTTCTTAGTGCCAAAGAAAACGGGGGACTTAAGACCGATCTTAGACCTTTCCCTGCTGAACCTGTCAGTAACCAAGCAAAAGTTCCGGATGGTCACCCTACAATCTATACTCCCCCTCTTGCGGGAGAACGACTGGATGTGCTTTATCGACCTCAAGGATGCGTACTACCACATTCGGATGGACAGACGGTCCAGGAGGTTCCTTCGCTTCCGGCTGGGAGCCAGTCACTACCAGTTCAGGGTCCTCCCCTTCGGTCTCACCTCTGCCCCCAGGGTGTTCACCAAGGTACTAGCAGTAGTAGCGGCCCACCTGAGACTCCAGGGATTACAGGTCTTTCTGTACCTGGACGACTGGCTCCTGACAGCATCATCAAGGCATCTACTGTGCTGAGCCAGGGACTATTTCCTTCTTATAGCCCCAAGGCTGGGCATCACCATAAACTGGGAGAAATCTTCACTGCAACCCACACAACTTATAGATTTCATAGGAGGAAGGTTAGACACAAGATCTATGCAGGCCTTCCTCACCCCAGACAGGCTTTCCAGCCTGAAGTGTCATATCACAGCAGTCCTGCTACCGTTTCCGATAGCAGCTTCGGTCCTGAGGGCCCTGGGTTCAATGGCGGCAGCTATTTCACTAATTCTTCATGCTCGCTTACACATGCGGGTTCTTCAATGGACCCTACAGGTCCAGTGGTCCCCGCTATATTCCCCTCTCAACAGTCCGATAGCGGTCAGCAAGGCATGCAAGGACTCCCTGCTTTGCTGGCTCCAGTCTCCAGAGCCTCTAACAGGGAGACCCTTCTGTGCAGCATTTCGCCAAGCCACAGTGACCACGGACGCTTCTCGCCTCGGGTGGGGGGGGCATTCTGCAGGCAAGATTGTCCAAGGCACGTGGAACTCCTCAGAGACCTCGTTGCATATAAATGTCCTGGAAATGAGGGCAGTGCTCCTAGCGTTGCAAGCACTTCACAGCCTTCTTCCCACCGGGACTATTGCGATCCAGACAGACAACATGTCGGTAGTCTGGTACATCAACAAGCAGGGAGGAACCAGGTGCTACCCCCTTTGTCGAGAGGCCATGAGAATCTGGGAATGGGCAATTTCCACCAAACGCTTTCTTGTAGCAACGCACATTCCGGGAAAATCCAACATCCTTGCGGACAAACTCAGTCGCACCATTCTTTCCCCGCACGAGTGGTCTCTCAATCCTCTAGTAGCGAAGAAGATTTTTGCCATCTGGGGGCAACCCTGTTGCGATCTTTTTGCTTCTCACTCAAACGCCAAATGCGACAGTTTCTTCGCTCTGCTTCCCCCACCTGGGGAATCCCCGAGAGACGCTCTGGTGCATGCTTGGCCTCCCGGTCTCCTTTATGCCTGTCCTCCACTACCTCTGATGCAGAGGCTCTTGCAAAAAGCCAACAGTTTGGGGAGCAGAATGATTCTCATTGCCCCGTTCTGGCCTCGTCAACCCTGGTTCCCTTATGTATGGTCTCACAAAGTGAATCCACCCTGGATTCTGGATCCGATCCCGGATCTCATCTCCCACCCTCTGGGACTTCCGGTCCCCAATCTACACACTCTGAAATTGGCAGCCTGGCTGCTCCAGTTCCATCCTTGATTAGGACTCCCGGTATCTCGTCACCTGTCAAGGCCATTTTAGTGCGGCTCATAAGCCTTCCACTAGGAAGGTTTATCGGAGCAAATGGAAAAGGTTCTCTATTTGGGCGGTCCAGAAAAGTATGGATCCTTTTTCAGCACCTATGTCGGCGGTTCTGGATTTCTTAACAGACCTCTTTCATCAAGGGGCTAGTTCTTCCACGGTAAAGGTACAAATGGCAGCGATTTCCCATTACCATATGGGTCATGAGTCAGCTGCCCTCATGACTGCGAAAATTTGTAAGACCTTTCTTAAAGGAGTTTTTCTGTTGAGACCACCGGTCAAAGAAGCTGTACCACCTTGGGACCTAGCCTTAGTTCTACAGGCCCTTACTGCTCCTCCCTTTGAGCCTGCAGCTTCTGCAGAGTTAAAGTACCTTTCCTGGAAGACTGCTTTCTTGGTAGCCATCACATCAGCCAGAAGAGTGTCGGAACTTCAGGCTCTATGCATCAAACCGCCTTATCTCTCCTCCTTTCCAGATAGGGTATGCCTCAGGACCAATCCATCCTTTCTTCCAAAAGTTTCTTCGGAATCTAATATTAATCGATCAACTTACCTGTGTTTTTCCCCAATTATAAAAACAAAGGAGAATACAAGCTGCATTCTTTAGATGTTCATAGGCAGTTGCGATTTTAGCTTCACAGAACAGCTGGTCATAGACAATCAGATCAGCTGTTCGTCTCCTTTGCTAAATTTGCTATGGGCAAAGCAGTTTCCAAAGTCACACTATCTAGATGGATTGCTAATGGTATTCTACAGGCGTATGACACTTCAGGTAGGCCTGCTCCTCAAAGGGTTACGGCTCACTCTACTAGGGCAGTTTCCACGTCAGCTGCGTTTAAGTCCCGAGTGCCATTGGATGATATATGCGCGGCTGCCACTTGGGCCTCGTCTCATACCTTCATTTCTCATTATAAGGTGGATGTTGTTTCCAGGGGAAGAGCATCCTTTGGCTCAGCGGTGCTCCGGAACATCCTTCCATGACGGCCGCCCAAGATTTAGGTAGCTGGGGACTCTGTCCCACAGGTTGCAGACAAATGAAGTCTGCCTACTTCAGATTTAGAAGTTATGTACTCACCATAACGTTCCATCTGAGTAGGTGACTTCATTTGGATGCAACCACCCCCCCCCCTCCATCCCCCTGACCTTTATTCAACATGAGTTTTTTTGCATCTTGTAGATACCTTTTTGGTAATGTTATTTAGGCAAACTCAATCTGAGGTCAGTTAGGGCTTGGCAGGGGATTATGGGTAGGGGGAGGAGCTAGGAGCTCTGAGCCTAAAGCTTTTGAAATGCCGGCTCGGATCCGAAGTCGGATCCGATACCCACAGGTTGCATCCAAATGAAGTCACCTACTCAGATGGAACGTTATGGTGAGTACATAACTTCTAATTTCATCCCTCATGGACATGAGGGCCATTCATCGAGTACCACAGCAAGAACAGGGACTAGGATTTTACTCGACTGTTCTTGGTGCCCAGAAAGGACAAAGCCTGGAGACCAGTACTGGACCTGTCTATTCTAAACACATTTCTGGATATTCCAAAATTCAAAATGCTGACTCTGCAGCAGCTTCTGCCCATGCTGGGCAAGAAGACATAGCTTGTGACTTTAGACCTAAAAGAGGCTTACCTGCATGTCCCAGTCAGTCATGCAGAAGATACCTCAGATTTATAGCTGGCTCAATGCGCTACCAATTCTCTGCACTGCCCTTTGGCTTATCTACTGCTCCCAGGGTTTTCACAAAATGCCTGGCACCAGTAATTGTGTTTTGTAGACAGAGAAATACAAATATACCCTTACTTGGATGACTGCCTTATTCAAGCAGAGAACAAGGACATTCCACTGCAGCATATGGCGTTTGTAAAAAGATTAATAACATGCCTAGGGTACACAGTAAACGAAAAGAAATCAAAACTAGTATCCTCTCAAGAGATAATATTCCTGGGTGCAAGCTTAAATACAACTGCCCAGATGACTTATCTCACGCCAGACAGACAACTGACTACTTATTTCAACATGTTGGCAACAAAGACCCAGTTATCTGCAAGAAAAATTCTGCAGGCTTTGGGCTTTATGGCATCCTGCATTCTGCTAATTCCATATGCAAAACTGCATATGAGGAAACTACAATGGTATCTAAAAAGTGTTTGGACTCAACATTGCCACAGCCTGGAAACAATAATTACCCTCATTCCCTGCCTGCAACAGGAGTTTTGATGGTGGGCAAATGCCTGCCACCACAACAAGGGACAGCCATTCACTTTACCCACAGCCAGGCAGACATTAACAACAAATGCATCAGATTATGCCTGGGGGGGGGGGGCCCATATGGCAGGAAGATGTATTCAGGGCACATGGTCCGCAAGCCAAATGCATCTGCATATCAATCAAAAAGAAATGCTAGCTGTTCAGAATGCCCTGTCAGCCTTCAAGGATCTACTTCATCCAGGGCAACTCTTGATAGAGGGACAATACTACAGCCATGTGGTACATAAACAAGTAGGGAGGCACACATTCCTACCCCCTCCGCAGACTAGCCATGACTTTGTGGGACACAGCATTGACTTACCAAGTACATCTGCAAGCACAATTCCTGCCAGGAATGATAAATACTCTTAGCAGACGAACTAAGCAGAAACCTAATGGATCCCCACGAGTGGAAATTGGATCCACAAGTCTTCAGCATGATAACAAAGAACTGGGGATGCCTGGACATAGACCTATTTGCCTCCCTTCACAACTGCCAACTACAGAAATTCTGCACAAGGACTTATTACAAGCAAGCATGGAAAGTGGATGCTCTATCTTTCATCTGGAAAAACTTAACAGTATATGCCTTTCCTCCACTGCCTCTCCTCCCCAAGGTACTCCTAAAGGTCAGACAAGACAGCCAAAAATGATACTGATTGCCCCAGACTGGCCCTGCCATTACTGGTACCCAGTCCTAAAGAACTTGTCTCAATGCCCAGCCTGGGCATTACCTCAAATTCCTCACTTATTGACCCAACAAAGCAGTCAGATCCTGCACAGCCAACTCAGGACCTTAAATCTGGCAGCATGGCAGATAATGTAGCCATTCAAAACACACCTCTCTCTCTAAAGCGGTGATCGATGTTATTTTGGAGGCCAGGAGGCCTAGCACCAGAAAATCTTTTGCAGAAAAATGGAAGAGATTGTGCTTGGAACCAGGCACAAGGAATTGACACGATTGTTCCAAATATTCCTCGGATTTTGCAATACATAACTGAGATGCTGGACAAAGGCCTATCCTTTTCATCAATTAAGATTCATGCTTCTGCCATTTCAGATCATTACAATACAGAACCACCTATTTTTTTCTCATCCATTACTAAGGCAGTACCTCAGAGGGGCCAAAAGCATAAGACCTGCAGGGAGAGCACCAATACCTGCATGGGACCTCAATTATGTCTTGGAAAAACTCACACTGCCTCTTTTTGAGCCAGCCTCTACAGCTGATATAAAATTCTTATCCTGGAAAACAACTCTTCTCCTAGCAATAACCTGTGTAAGACGAGTCTCAGAGTTACAGGCACTCATGGCTGTGGAACCTTTTATCATTTTCCATCCTGACAGGAATGTTCATCGTGCATACAGCTGCAGTCATAACAGATGGGTTTTCCTGCCGTCAGGCGGGTCCTCGGTCGGCCGAATTCCAAAGTCTAGGTCCGGCGTAGGTTGTCGTCGCTTCCTCCTTGACGTCAGTGTGACAGGGGTATAAAAGATCCAGCCGACGCCATTTTCTTCAGTCTTTCTTGCCGCGCGGTGCCCGAAGCAGAAGCAGTTCGCAAGTGCCGGTCGGCCAGCTCCTGAGATTACGAATATTTTGCAACCGAAGTCTTCTTAAAAGCTAAGTACCCCATTGGGGAAACTTTTCTTGCCTCAGACCGATGTCAGACAAAGTTAATAATTGCATTTCATGTGGGAAGCAAATACCGCATAAGGATTTTCATTCCCTCTGCATTCCTTGCTTAGGCCCAGACCACGACGTCTCGGCCTGTCGTTTTTGTGCTACATTCAACAGACGCACCATTAAGCATCGGGCGGAGTTCGCCCAACACTATTTTGGCAAAAAAATTAATTACATTATGTCGTCGGATACTCCAACTCCAGTTTTCAGTAAAAAATGCAAAGATAAGGACCGACATACGAGGTCCACGGCTTCTACCGACACCACGCCAAAGCCGACTACAGGTGGTCGGGTTCTCAGTGAGGTGCCTACGCAGCCCCTGACTACCAACGACACTTCATTGGCGGTGTCTACTGTACCTGAGGTCGCAGGCTCTTCGGCCCACACCCCGACTACCGATACCGAAGCCACTCTTGGCGGTGAAACTCAGAGTTTAGACAGGTCTGCCACCTCTCAAGGTGTCTTCAGGCCTTCCTCTTCTTTTTCCATCAAGGCTTTCACTAAGTCTAAAGCAGCCATGCATACTAAAAGACAAGCTCCACAGGGCCCTTCTCAAGGCCCCATGCCTAAAAAGTAGATGCTCAAAATGGCTGAGGATTTGATTACTCTTATCAGGGGTTCTCAACCCCCCCCCGGACAAAAGGCCCAGAGTGGAGGAAGAATCCCCCTCCTCGGACCAGGCCTCCATTATTTCAGAGCATTCAGATGACCAGGGACATTCATACTCCCCTTTTGAAGATTCTGATGCAGAGGAGTCCATTCCCTCTGTCTCCCCCCCTGAGGATTACTCTTTTGGGGAAACCTTACATACCTTGAGGGAACGCTTCCACTGGGAAGGCCAAGAGTACTCAGACTCCAAGAAAAGGCTTAGGGATTTCCTCTTGCTCCCTCAGCACAAGCTTCTGGATATACCTCCTGTCTTAGACATTTTAGATGACGTGTATTCAGAGGCCTGCCTTAACCCAGATTCTTTACCTCCAGCCTCCAGTCAAGCTTGACAGGTATTACCGGGTTCCTGACTCACACCAATTCCTATACAAAAGCCATGCGGCTGACCCAGAAACTATATCACAGGGTCCCAAGGGAATTAAGGCCTCCACTGCTAAAAATCCTTTACCTTCAGAGAGAGATTCCAGAGCTTTAGAGAGGTGGGGGAAAAAGGTTTACACCTCGGCCACCTTAATTATGAGGGCATTAAACTGTCAGTTTCATATGTTAAAGTACCAACAATTTCTGTTATCACAGTTGAGAAACAAAATGTCACAACCTGAACAACCAGACTTGAAGGAGTTGCAGGATTTGATACATAGTGCAGAACAAGTGGGTAAACATACCTTGCAATGTGGTTTTGATGGTTTAGAGGCCTCATGTAGAGCTGCTGTTACAGGATCAGTCATACGTAGGCATGCCTGGCTCAAAGAGCAAACCTTACCAGATCATGTCAAAGCTAAATTACTAGATGCCCCTCTGCAAAAAGATGTATTGTTTGGTGTTAAAGCTGAGGAGGTATTAAAGAAAATGGAGGAGAAGGCAAAATCAATGCAAATAGTAAAAGATTTCCTACAGGTACAACCTCCACGTTTCAGTAGAAATTGGCCTTCCAAAAAATTGGTCCTTTCCAGCCATGGACAGACCCCAAAGAGATAGATACAGGCGCCCGAGGGGCAGAGGGCAATCTCAAGGATCATTTAGAGGCAGACAATGGCAAGCACCCACACAAAGAGGTGGTGAGGATAGTTCACAGCCATTCAGAAAGCAGAACCAATGACTTTCCCCTTTGCATGCCAAGCAAGGCTCAAATGGCAGCACCTTTAGGTGGAAAACTGGCATTATTTTTGAAAAATTGGCATATTGTTACAAAAGATAAATGGATCCTGGACATTATAGACAGAGGCTACAGATTTCACTTTCACACCCTTCCAAAAATGAGAGGCATGCCAAACCTGCCACACAATCAAAGGGCAGAGGCACAGAAACAAATTTCAGATCTCATGGACATGAAAGCTATTCAAGAGGTACCTGTACAAGAACAGGGTCAAAGTTTTTATTCCAGACTATTCCTGGTACCAAGGAAGGGAAAAGATTGGAGACCTATTTTGGACCTATCCATCCTAAACACTTTTTTACTCGTGCCAAAATTCAAGATGCTCACATTACAGCAGCTTCTTCCAATGCTGGGCAAGGAGTCTTGACTGGTAACATTGGACCTCAAGGAGGCATACCTGCATGTCCCAATCAGACAAGATTGCAGAAGATACCTCAGATTTCTTGCAGGTTCAACCCATTATCAATTCTCTGCATTGCCCTTTGGCTTATCTACTGCGCGCAGAGTGCTCACGAAATGCCTGGCATCAGTAATCGCCTACTGCAGACTTCAAGGGATACAAATATACCCTTATCTGGATGACTGCCTGATCCAAGTGGACAGCAAGCACATACTTATGAAACATCTGGCGTTTGTAATAATGTTGTTGAATTCCCTGGGATACACAGTCAACAAAAAGAAATCAAGGCTAATACCCTCTCAAACAATAATTTTCCTGGGTGCCAACTTGGATACAAACACCCAGATGGCCTACCTCACGCCATAGAAACAAGGGCAACTAACTCAATACTGCAGAAAACTGGCAGCTTTCACCAGGCTGACTTCAAGGAAAATCCTGCAGGCTCTGAGATTCATGGCATCTTGCATCCTACTAATCCCATGAGCAAAGCTGCATATGAGAAAACTTCAATGGTACCTAAAAAACCTATGGTCTCAACACAGCCACAGTTTGGAAACAATAATACCACTAATTCCATGTCTACAAAAGGAATTTCTGTGGTGCTCAAGCATGCCAAAGAAACACAGGTCTCCCATTCTGCAAGCCTCAAGCAAATCAAATCATCACTACAGACGCCTCGGACTACGCTTGGGGGGGGCGCACATGACAGATCGGTGCATTCAGGGCAAATGGTCCCAAAATGAAAAGCACCTACACATCAATCACAAGGAAATGCTAGCAGTAATAAATGCCATTATAGCTTTCAAGGACCTACTGCATCCAGGCCAGCTATTGATAAGGACGGACAACACCACAGTAATGTGGTACATAAACAAACAGGGAGGTACCCATTCATACCCCCTATGCAGGCAAGCCATGTCTCTTTGGAAAATGGCTCTAGAATTACAAATCGAACTTCAAGCACAGTACCTGCCAGGCAAGGAAAACACACTGGCAGACAACCTAAGCAGAAATATGACAGATCCACACGAATGGAAGTTGCATCCTCAAGTTTTCACAAGGATAACTCAAGCATGGGGAAGGCCAGACATAGATCTCTCTGCCTCCCACAGAAATCACCAATTGGCAAACTTCTGCTCAAGGACCTTTCATCCACAGGCCTGGAAGATGGACGAATTCTCCTTCAGTTGGGCAACAATGACAGTTTATGCCTTTCCACCTCTCCCTCTGCTGCCCAAAGTTCTATTAAAAACCAGAGCAGACAGACCAAAGATGATTCTCATTGCTCCAGACTGGCCAAGACAACACTGGTACCCACTCTTGAAAAGCCTGACACATTCCCCACCATGGATCCTGCCTCTAATGCCTCTTCTACTGACTCAGCACAACTTCAAAACTCAACACAGTCCGCTGAAAACACTCAATCTAGCCGCATGGAAGATTCCTTAAATTCACAACAGGCCCTACTCTCCAAGGAGGTGCAGGATGTCATTTTGGAGGCCAGAGGACCTTCTACAAGAAAAGCCTACTCTGCAAAATGGAAACAGTTTTGTGCCTGGAATGAGAAAAAGGGTCAGAATCCAGGAATACTAAATTTACCCCAAATATTACAGTACCTAGCTGAGATGCTAAGCAATGGACTTTCATTCTCCTCCATCAAAATCCATGCCTCGGCCATTTCTGCAAAATACAACACTGATCCTCCTCTATTCTCTCACCCCCCTCTTAAGACAGTTCCTCAGAGGGGCTAAGAATATAAAACCCCCAAGGAAACAACCAGTACCTACTTGGGACCTCAATTTCATACTAGAAAAACTGACCTTGCCTCCTTTTGAGCCAGCTGCTTCAACAGAATTGCAATACTTGTCTTGGAAAACAGCCTTCCTCCTGGCAATCACTTCAGCTCGCAGGGTTTCGGAACTACAAGCCCTCATGGCTGTGCAGCCTTTCATCATTTTCCATCAGGACAGAGTTACCTTACGAACCAATCCGTCCTTTATGCCAAAGGTAGTATCCAGGGTAGCCTTGAATCAGGCTATCCACTTAACTACCTTCTACCCTAATCCTCAAAACAAAGGGGAAAGACTGCTACATTCCTTGGACTTTCACAGACAGCTGCATTATTATTTGGACAGAACAAAGCCTTTCAGAAAATCAGAGCAACTCTTTGTGTCCTATGCTGCAGGAACTCAAGGGAAGTCTATTTCCAAACAGACAATCTCAAAGTGGATAGCCCACTACATACGCTTTTGTTACTCTTTTCATGGTAAATCTGTATCTCCAGGCATCAGATCTCACTCCACAAGGGCCACAGCTACCTCTGCAGCTTTCCTCAGGGGGGTTCCTACCAAAGATATTTTGGTAGCAGCCACTTGGAGTTCCATACATACCTTCTCCAAGCACTATCACCTACCATTATACTCCAAATCTAGAGCAGGTTTTGCCACTGCAGTCTTGCAGGGCATCCTGGCTCCTCCTAGTTCCACCTAGTGCCTACCACCCCTTTTTTAGCTTTGGGATTCTACCCATCTGTTATGACTGCAGCTGTATGCACGATGAACATAGTACAGTTTTGTACCTACCATAAATGTAGATGTTCGAGTGCTTATACAGCTGCAGTCCAGGTTTCCCTCCCTCCTTCCCCTCTAGGGGTATTCTTTTATGGTGTTTGCTTGCAACTACTGTATTTTGATTATATTGCATTTCATTATTACATAATTTTATGTATTGCCTTCCTTCTGGGGGCACCTGACATGTGGGGCAAGAAAAACTGAAGAAAATGGCGTCGGCTGGATCTTTTATACCCCTGTCGCACTGACGTCAGGGAGGAAGCGACGACAACCAACGCCGGACCTAGACTTTGGAATTCGGCTCACCGAGGGACCCGCCTGACGGCAGGAAAACCCATCTGTTATGACTGCAGCTGTATAAGCACTCGAACATCTACATTTATGGTAGGTACAAAACTGTACTTTTCTCTGAGGACAAACCCGACATTTATGCCTAAGGTAGTGTCCAGTGTGGCCCTTAATCAAACAGTTAATTTGCCTACCTTTTATCCAAACCCACAGAATAAGGGTGAGAGAATTCTGCATTCTTTGGACATTCACAGGCAGTTACGCTTCTACTTGGACAGAACCAAAGCTTTCAGAAAGACTGAACAACTTCTAGTGGCATATGCTGCAGGATCACAAGGAAAGGCTATCTCAAAGCAGACTATTTCAAAATGAATAGGCCACTGCATTCATTTGTGCTATTCACAGCATGGCAAATCAGTGCCTAAGGGCGTTAGGCCACATTCAACCAGAGCAGCAGCCACTTCAGCAGCCTTCCTAAACCAAAGACATCTTAGAGGCTGCAGCTTGGAGTTCAGTGCACACTTTTACAAAGCACTATCACTTACCTCTCTACTCTAAATCCAGGGCAGGCTTTGCCACTGCATTTCTGCAGGGCCTCATAGCCTCTCCTAATCCTATTTAGCCCCAGCCTCCCAACCTTAGCTTTGGGATTCAACCCAATTGTAATGACTGCAACAGTGAAACACGATGAACATAGTACAGTTGTGTACCTATCATAAATGTAAATGTTTGAGTGTATTCACTGTTGCAGTCCAGGTTACCCACCCACCATCCCCCTTTCCTTTGCTGGGACTTATCGGTACTTCTCTATTCTATACAACCTATATGGTGTATTTGCTTGTAGATGAAAGAAACGTTTAATGTGAAATTGTTCAATCTCGCCGTTTGTTCTTACTCACGGGTTCGGAGCCGATCCTCGGCTCCTAGTTGGCCGCATCACTAGCTCGCATCTTCGAGAAAGCTCGAAGCACAGTAATATCCCATGATCCTCCGGTGCTAACCCTCAGATCTAGTTTGCCGCTAGCAGCAGATCACATCGAGAGGCTCAGGCCAGTAGAATTTTTCTATATATTTCTTGATATTTACTTCAAATTTTTATTTTTCTTTATAGTGTTTGATAACTTTAATATCTAGTTGTTTAAAGTAGTTGTAGTCAGGTTGTTACTTAAAAATTTTAGTAAGGGCCTTAGGCCATTTTTTTCTGTAAGAATTTACAGTACTTAAAAAAAAAAAAAAAATATTATACTTTTCTGTCTTTTCTATTTTTTCATATATATATGTATATATATATATATATATATATATATATCTTAGTGTGCTGTGTGAGTGTTTTTTTTACAGTTTGGATATATATTGCATTTAAAATATATTATAGAAAATATTTTTCTTAAGAGTGGTGTACTTTTCTTAGATTTTCCTTTATTATTGTAAGAATGTCAGAAAAGACCAAAGTGGTTTTAAAAGGTGTCAGTGTGGACAGCCATTACTGACAACCACTCATCCTGTGTCTACTGTCTTGGCCCTCTCCACTTGCAGGAAGACTGTTCCATCTGTCATTCCTTTAGTGGGAGGGTCATGATGGAAAGACGCAGGAAGTTGGTGGACAGAGGGTTGCTTAAACCCGAGTTTCAGGAGGCCCTGGACAAGGCTGAACTGGTTTCAAAGTCTTCGAAGGGGTCAAAGTCTTCAAGAGTGTCGGAGCCCAAGTCATCGGCTCCGAGCACCTCTTTTCAGATTCGGACACCGGCTCCTATGACTTCGGTGCCGGCTGTCGAGACTTTATCTCTGCATGAGGCTCAGGTCTTGGAGCCGGTATCAGAGGTACCACCTTCGACTATCCTTCACTTGGTGACGGCTTCGATCCCTTCGACCCGTTCTTCGAGGCCACTTTCCGACTCCGATGTGGACCGAGTGGTACAGAAGCTTATGGAGAACTCGGCCTTGTCAAAATTAATCGAGGTTTCATCCTAGCTGGTTTAGAAACTCAAAGCTATTCCAGTTCCCTCAACACTTCCTCCTCTGAGACCCGTCGAGCCATCTGTGTTAGGAGTCGAAGAACCGATGATTGTAGAGCCCTCGGTGCCGAAGCCTCCAGTAGTGCTATCGGCTCCGTTGACCTAGACTCCTTCGGAACCAGCCGGAGAGTCTCGGAGCCGAAGATCTTTCCTGGGTTCCGGGGGGGATAGTCAAACCGAGATATCGATTCCGACTCTTCCCCTCGGTGCCTCTGCTCAGATCAGTTCGGATCCATCCTCAGTGTCGGAGCCCGTGGTTCCAATTCCGGAGAAACGACCCCCTTCTTCGGATCGGGTCGGATCTTCGGGTCGGGGCACTGGTGCCTTTGACATCATGAGGAAGGTCTTGTCTGATCAGACACATACCTCATTGGTATCCTCATCTCCTTCCCCAAAAGGTCCGCGTTCTGCTTCTGTGCCTTCGGTTCCTACTAAGCGTCGAGACCCAATGCCTCAGAAGTCCCCACCGGGCGACTCTGGTTCCTCAGATGCACCCCAGAAGCTCCCGCTGAGGATGTTCCGAGGAAACGACTGTGCAAGAGGAGACACATAGATTCCCCTCAGGAATTTCTCACGTCTGATACTGATTTAGATGAAACAGAAGGGTCCCCCACGGTCCACCTCTGAGGATGTCTCATTTGCAGACATTTTGGAAATCCTGAAGCAAAGAGGGGACTGGCAAACCCTTACCCTTTCTGTGGATGAATTGGTATTAGTGAAGGCATTTGGGGCTCAACCTTCTACCTTCTGGGTGACTCCACCCTTTGATGATCTCATGGATCTTATAGCTCGGAGGGCTTGGGAAACACCTGATACAGTGGAACCAGTCCCCTGTAAACCAAATAAATACATGACGGCTTCCCAAGATAAAGCCTATCTTACAAAAGGAGTTCCCGTAGATACTATGGTGGTGGCAGCGGTGGCCACTAAGAAAGAGATGTCTGAATCATCTTCCTCTGTCCATCCTCCTAATAAGGATTCTAGGACAATGGACAGATATGGGAAGAGCATATTTAGTTCGGCGACTTTTTCCATCCGATCGCTCAACTACCTTACGCATTTCACGCGGTTACAGAGAGATCTCATTAAGGAATTAGGAGATACTCTCCAGGGACGCACAGATGCTGCTGTTGCCGAGAAAGTAACAGCGCAACTTAACACCCTAAATTCCATAGTCAACTTGTCCATGAGGCTGATTTCATACGCAGCCGAAGGATCGAGTAGAGCGGCAGCTTCAGCGATTGCCCTGAGAAGACAATCCTGGTTGCACTTATGCTCCTTTGCGGAAGCCTTTAAGTCTTCCTTTGCCAACGCCCCCTTCGATGGTGCCTCCTTGTTTGGGCCCAAAGTAAAGGAGACTCTCACGAGGTGTGAACAAGAAGGGAAGACCCTGTCTGCTGTAGGGGTCTGTTTTTCCGTTCCATCTAGACCCTACCCTAAAGGGCAATGAGGAGGAAAGATGTGGTTCCGAAAAACTCAGGGATCTTTTCAACACACCCAAAGTGACGCCCCCTCCAGAGGCAGAGGAGGGGGAAGAAACGGAAGACGCCGCCCAGCCAGCAGAGGGGGTCCGCAAAATCAGGGTGACAGAGACCTTCTCTGGAAAGCCCTTCCAGCACTCCTGAGTGCAGGCCCGGCTGTCCTACTCTGGAGGCAGTCGGGGGTCGCTTGGCTTTATACCCAGAGGCCTGGTTAAATCTTACATCAGATTACTTGGTAAAAAGCATAGTTACCAGAGGCTACAACATCCCCTTCATAAAAATGCCACCCAACTCCAAAAAACTCCCAGACGTTCCACCCAGTCTGCGAGACCAAGCAACCATCGAGATAGGAAGGTTGCTCGAAAACAGAGTCATCCAACCAGTCCCAGTGGACCAAATAGGATCTGGAACTTACTCAAGGTTCTTTTTAGTTTCAAAGAAAACAGGGGACTGGAGGCCAATTTTAGACCTCAGCAAGTTAAATACCTTTGTGAAAAAGGAAAAGTTCCGGATGGTCACAGTCAATCCTCCCTTTTCTGCAAAAGGGCTACTGGATGTGCTCTATAGATCTCAAAGACGCATACTACCATATCAAAATGGCCAGGGCGTCCAGAGATCACTTGCGCTTCCGGCTGGGAGCCAGTCATTTCCAGTTTCGCACTCTGCCCTTTGGTCTCACCTCAGCCCCCAGGGTGTTGACCAAATGCATGGCAGTAGTAGCATCTCACTTGAGACAAAATGGATTCCGGGTGTTTCCTTATCTAGACGACTGGCTCCTTTCCGCCACCACCGAGTGTCGTCTTCTACAAGCCAGGGACTACACCATCAGTCTTTGCTCTTCACTAGGCATAACGGTGAATTTTGGAAAATCTGTCTTCTCGCCGTCACAGCGTATCTTATTTATAGGAGCAGAGCTAGACACTTCCCTGGCTCAAGTTACTCTCCCCCCATCAAGAGGATCAGACCTCAGGCATCAAATTTCGCTCCTTCTTCACAACAAGAGAGTCCCTGCATGACAAATATTGAGTGCTAGGCTTGATGGCAGCCTCCCTTCTTGTAGTTCCTTTAGGCAGGATGCACATGAGGATTCTTCAATGGATGCTATTCGCCCAGTGGTCGTATCTACAACTTCCACTATCTCATGAAATCTTGATCACCAATTCTTGCAAGAAGGATCTCTTGTGGTGGATACACAGTCAAGAGCTAACACTAGGACGACCCTTTGTCTTACCCAGTCCGGTAGCAACTCTAACCACAGACGCTTCCCTGATAGGGTGGGGGGGATTCTTTCAGGGACAAACAGTCCAAGGTCAATGGTCCAACTTGGAGTACAATCTGCACATTAATGTTCTAGAGCTGAGGGCAGTGTTTCTAGCATTGCAACACTTTCACAAGTCCTTACCTCGGGGAACAGTGACAGTTCAGACAGACAACATGTCAGTGGTCTGGTACATAAACAAGCAAGGGGGAACCAGATCTTACCCATTATTTAGAGAGGCCCTCAGAATTTGGCATTGGGAAAGTCCACTGGACGCTTTCTGATAGCAACGCACATCCCGGGGACTTCCAACGTAATCACGGACAGGTTGAGCAGAGCCATCCTGTTCCCTCACGAGTGGTCCCTCAAACCTCAAGTGGCGGAAGAGATCTTCCGCAGATGGGGCCAGCCTTGCTGCGACCTGTTTTCATCCCCATTGAATGCCAAATGCAGAAGCTACTTTGCCCTGTTACCCCCCCAGGGGGTATCCCCAGGGACGCACTGGTATACGATTGGTCCCCGGGACTCCTTTATGCTTTTCCTCCTGTTCCACTAATTCCCAGGTTTTTGCAGAAAGCCAAACGTCTGGACAGGACCATAATAGCCCCATTCTGGCCTCGACAAATCTGGTTTCCTTTCCTTCAATCTCATCAAGTGGAGGAACCATGGATACTGGACCCAGAGCCAGACCTGTTGACACATTAGTTGGGAGTTCCTCACACCTTCCTCAAGTCCCTCAAACTGACAGCTTGGCTGCTCCGCTTCCCATCTTAGCCAGGTCGGAGTTACTATCCCCTGCAGTACAACAAATTATTGTATCTTCTCACAAACCATCTATAAGAAAATTGTACATCAGCAAATGGAACCGTTTTGCGCACTGGGCCTCCAAACAAGGTATAGATCCATTCGGAGCTCCAGTACACAAGATACTAGATTTCCTCACCACACTTTTTCAAGAAGGAGCATCAACATCCACTATAAGGGTTCAACTGGCCGCTATATCCAATTTTCATATTGGCCGTGAAGATGGTTCTCTTATGTCCCACAGGCTTTGTAAAGCCTTCATGAAAGGTACTTTTCACCTCCATCCCCCCTTTCATAATCCAATAGCCCCTTGGAATCTTAATATCATGCTGTCACAACTCATGTTCCCCCCTTTTGAACCAGCAACCACAACTTCGTTAAAATTTCTTTCATGGAGAACACTTTTTCTGGTTGCCATCACTTCCGCCAGAAGAGTTTCAGAGTTACAGGCTCTATCTATCCGACCCCCGTACATGATTTTTCATCCAGATAGAGTAACCTTGTGCACCAATCCGTCCTTCCTTCCGAAGGTTTGTTCGATTCAGAACATCAATCAATCTATCGCACTACCTACCTTCTTTAAAAATCATTCCAATAAGCTAGAATACACATTGCACAAGTTGGACGTTCACAGACAACTAAGATTTTACTTACATAGGACAAAAGAGTACAGAAAGTCAGATCAACTATTTGTCTCATATGCTGACCAAAGAAAAGGACAGGCAGTAACGAAGGTTACCTTATCCAAATGGCTCTCAGATTGCATAAATTTGGTATGCGCTGAATCCAAACAGCAACACCCTTTCAAACCCAGAGCTCATTCTACAAGGGCGATTGCTACCTCTTCAGCCCATACCACTCGTTTGCCTTTAGATACCATTTGTGCAGCGGCAACTTGGGCAAAACCACATACTTTTATCGCCCACTACAAGCTAGATAAGAGCTCCAGGGACAGGGCGACGTTTGGTTCCACTGTACTCAGGAATGTTCTCCCTTGAGCCACCCGGAAAAAGGAGCTAGGGGCGTTACCCGTGTAAGAACAAATGGCGAGATTGAACAATTTCACATTAAGAAGTTATGTCTTACCATAACGATCCATGTGAATTGTTCATCTCGCCTTTGTTCTTACATTTCCCCCCTCCATCCCCCGTCCTACGGTCTGGGAGAACGTTTTTCAACTAGATTCCTTTTCAGCTTTTTCTAGGTATGGTTGGCATGTTATTGTGCATCAGTAATGGCATCTTTTATCCTCTACTTGGCAGTAGGGTTCCAGACACTTTGTAGTATCTGTTTATAAGTGTTCTAGACACAGTTCAAAAAGGGATTCTTCTGGTATAGCAAACTAGATCTGAGGGTTAGCACTGGAGGATCATGGGATATTACTGTGCCTCAAGCTTTCTCGAAGATGCGAGCTAGTGATGCGGCCGACTCGGAGCTGAGGATCGGCTCCGAACCCGTGTGTAAGAACAAAGGTGAAATGAACAATTCACATGGATCGTTATGGTAAGACATAATTTCTTATTTTAGTGCATGCATGCTTATTGGAAAAATTTAGCTTACCCTTTTGCGGGCACCTGACATCTGGGGCAAGAAAAACTGAAGAAAATGGCATCGGCTGCATCTTTTATACCCCTGGTGCACTGACATCAGTGAAGAGGAGACAGCAACTGACGCCGGACCAGTTCTTTGGAATTCAGGCCCACTGTGGGTAGCCTGCCAGCAGGATAACCCAATTGTAATGACTGCAACAGTGAATACACTCGAACATCTACATTTATGGTAGGTACGCAACTGTACTTTCTGATTCATAGGCCTCTACTGAGACCCATTCGGAGTCCGGTGTGCCGCGAGATGCTTCACCTATGGAACCCGCGGATGTCTCCGGAGCCACTGTGCAGGCACCGGCACCTGAGGGTGTATTCAGGCCTACAGACTTGCATATTAAACCGACTCCATCTTCAATACTAAGGCCTAAATCTCGATCTATGTCTAAAAAAACGACGCCCTGGCCACATGTTCAGGCCCCTATGCCTAAAAAACAAATGATCAGAATGGTGGAAGATTTAATTACTCTAATAAGGGGTAGTCAACTCCCCCTTCTAAGAGGCCTAGGGCTGAACTTGGTTATGAATCTTCTGAATAGGACGCTGTTTCTTCTGACACTTCTAATGACCTGGATTTGTCCATTCCCACTTATGAGGACTCTGATGCAGAGGATTCCATTCCCTTTGCTTCTCCCCCTGAGAATTTTTCTTTTGGGGAAACTTTACATACCTTAAGGGAGCATTTCCACTGGGGAAAGTCAGGATTTTTCTGAATCCAAAAAGAGGTTTAGGGATTTCCTTCTTCCTCAGCATAGGCCTTTGGCTGTACCTCTTGTACTAGACATTGTTGATGATGGGTTTTTGGAATCCAGTATGGCCCCTGATTCCCTGCCTCCGGCCCCTATTAAACCAGGCAGATACTACAGGGTTCCTGAATCCCACAAATTCCTTTTCAAAAATCCTGTTGTGGACCCTGAAACAATTTCTCAGGGGCCCAAGGGCATTAAGGCTTCTACTGCTAAAAATCCTACCCCTTCTGATAGATACGCCAGGGCGCTGGATAGATGGGGTAAAAAGGTTTATACTCTGCAACCTTGGTAATCGGGGCTTTAAACTGTCAATTCCATATGCTAAAATATGAGCAGCATATCATGGGACTACTTAAACAGAAAATAATGTTGATTTCTGACTGTGTGGAAAATAAAGATTTACAGGATTTATTGCATTCAGCTGAACACGGAAAACATACTTTGCAATGTGGTTTTGATTCTTTAGAGGCCTCTTGCAGGGCTGTTGATGTTCATTGCGTTTCACTGTTGCACTCATTACTCTTGGGTTATCCTGCTGGCAGGCTACCCTCAGTCGGACAGAATTCCAAAGTCTAGGTCCGGCGTCAGTTGCTGTCACCTCTTCCCTGACGTCAGTGTGCCAGGGGTATAAAAGATGCAGCCGATGCCATTTTCTTCAGTCTTTCTTGCCGCTTGGTGCCCGAAGCAAAAGCAGTTCGCAAGTGCCGGTCAGCCGACTCCTGAGATTTTCAATTCTGAATTTCAGAACCGAAGTCTTCATTAAACCTAAGTACCCCGTTGGGGAAACTTTTTTCTTGCTCCAGACCGATGTCAGAAAAAGTTAACAATTGTATTTCTTGTGGGAAGCAAATACCTCATAAGGATTTTCACTCTTACTGTATTCCTTGCCTAGGCCCTGATCACAACGTTGCTAACTGTCGGTTTTGTGCTAGATTTAACCAACGCACTATTAAGCGTCTGTTCGATTTTGCATTTTATTACTTTGGCCGAAGATTTAATTATATAATGCCGTCGGAACAGCCAACGACCGGAGTTTACAAAAAATGCAAGGACAAGGAAAAGGATAGGCATCCGAGGTCCAAAACTGATGACGAGGCCTCTGCTGTGCCAGTCGCCAGTTCGCCGGTTCTCAGTGAGGTACTTTCGCAGCCCCTGGCGCCCGCTACCTCAGAGCCACAGGCCGCTTCCGACTCCCACGTAGAGCCGACTGGGCCTCTGGATACTCAAGGTATTGGGCACTCGGAAATCATTCCCTCAGATGGGTCTGGAGCCGATGAGCAGGCATCGGCTTTTGAGGGTGTCTTCAGACCTACACGACTATACATTAAGCCATCTTCAGCTTCAAAGACAAAAGACTAAAGCAGCTTTAAAGACAAAGAAACAAGTACAGCATTCTCCTACTCAAGTCTACCATGCCTAAAAAACAGATGCTCAAAATGGCCGAAGACCTAATTACTTTGAGCAGGGGCTCCCATCCCCTGCCTGATAAGAGGCCTAGGCAAGAGACAGAGTATTATTCTTCTGATCAGGTTTCTATTTCCTCTTCTGAACAGGATTATTCCATGCTTCCCTATGAGGATTGTGATGCTGAAGAATCCATTCCTTCAGCCTCTCCTCCTGAGGATTATTTTTTTGGGGAAAGCCTGCATACCATGAAGGGAGCATTTCCACTGGGAGAGCCAAGATTATTCTGAATCTAAGAAAAGGCTCAGACTTTCTGCTACTTCCTCAGCATAGACCCTAGCTATTCCACCTGTTTTAGACATTGTAGATGATGTATTTTCAGAGTCCGGCCTGTCCCCTTACTCTTTACCCCCTGCATCTGCTAAGCCAGACAGATACTACAGGGTTCCGGATTCTCATAAATTTCTATATAAGAGCCCTGCTGCTGATCCAGAAGCTATATCTCAGGGTCCCAAAGGGGTTAATGCCTCCACTGCAAAAAACCCTGTCCCCTCTGATAGGGATTCTAGGGCTCTAGACAGATAGGGAAAAAAGTTTACGCTTCTGCTACCTTGGCTGTAAGGGCTTTAAATTGTCAGTTTCATATTCTTAAATATCAGCAATATTTAATGTCACTGCTTAAACAGAAATTGTTGACAAATACTGAATGTTCCGAGAACAAGGAATTGCAGGATTTATTGCATGCAGCTGAACAAGTGGGAAAGCATACTTGGCGATGTGGTTATGATTCACTGGAGGCCTTGTGCAGGGCCGATGTCACAAGTTCTGTTATTAGAAGGCATGCTTGGTTGAAGGAACAGAATCTGCCTGATCATGTTAAAGCAAAATTATTAGATGCACCATTGCAGCATGATACTTTGTTTGGTACTAAAGCAGAAGAGGTTTTGAAAAAAATGGAGGATAAAGCAAAATCCATGCAGTCAAGGATTTCTTACAGGTACAGCCACCCAGATTTAGCAGGAGCTGGCCTTCTAAAAATTGGTCCTTTCCAGTGTCAGACAGACCACAGAGAGGCAGATACAGGCGTCCCAGAGGCAGATCTCAGCCCCAAGGCTCATACAGGCCCAAACAATGGGGTGCTCCTACCTCCAAAAGCGGAGAAGACAAATCACAACCTTACAGGAAACAGTCCCAATGACTTTCCTCTGCCAGATCCAAGCACTTTTCTTTTGGCAGCCCCCTTAGGGGGAAAACTAGCACTTTTTTCATCAAATTGGCAAATGATTACCCAAGACAAATGGGTCCTAAACATAGTGTCCCAAGGCTACAGGTTCCATTTTCACATGCTACCAAGGTCAAAAGGTATGCCAAATCTGCCACACAATAACTAATTACAGCCCTCATGGACATGAGGGCCATTCAGCAAGTACCACAACAAGAGCAGGGGCAAGGATTTTACTCCAGACTTTTCCTAGTACCCAGGAAGGACAGAACCTGGAGGCCAATACTGGACCTGTCTATACTAAAAACATTCCTGGAAGTTCCAAAATTCAAGATGTTGACTCTACAGCAGCTACTGCCCATGCTGGGCAAGAAGGCTTGTCTAGTAACTTTGGACCTAAAAGCGGCATACCTGCATGTCCCAATCAGACAATCTTGCAGAAGATACCTCAGATTCATAGCTGGCACAATGCATTATCAATTCCCTGCACTGCCCTTTGGCTTATCTACTGCGCCCAGGGTCTTCACAATGTGCCTGGCACCAGTAATTGCATTTTGCAGACAGAGGAATTCAAATATATCCCTACTTGGACGACTGCCTAATTCAAGCAGAGAACAAAGACATTCTTCTAAAGCATCTGGCGTTTGTAAAAAGATTGTTCACTGGCCTAGGGTACACAGTAAACAAAACGAAATCTAAACTAGTGCCCCCTCAAGAGATAATATTCCCGGGTGCAAGCTTAAATACAACTACCCAGATGGCTCATCTCACGCCAGACAAACAAAAGCAACTGACTTCTTACTTCAAGAAATTGGCAACAAAAACCCACTTATCTGCAAGGAAAATCCTGCAGGCCCTGGGTTTCATGGCATCCTGCATTCTACTAATTCCATATGCCAGAGTGCATATGAGGAAACTACAGTGGCATCTAAAAAGTGTTTGGACTCAGCATTACCACAGCCTGGAGACAGTAATTGCACTCATTCCCTGCCTGCAACAGGAGTTTCGATGGTGGGCAGAAGCCTGTCATCACAACAAGTGTCTGCCATTCAGTTTACCCACAACCAGACAGACACTGACAACGGATGCATCAGATTATGCCTGGGGGGCCCATATGGCAGGAAAATGTATTCAGGGCACATCATGGCCTGCAAACCAGATGCATCTTCACACCAATCAAGAGATGCTAGCTGTTCAAAATGCCCTGACAGCTTTCAAGGACCTGCTTCATCCAGGACAACTACTGATAGACAGACAATATTACGGTCATGTGGTACATAAACAAGCAGGGAGGTACCCATTCCTACCCTCTCTGCAGACAAGCAATGACCTTATGGGACACAGCATTGGCTTTCCAAATTCACCTGCAAGCACAATTCCTGCCAGGAAAAACAAATACTCCGGCAGACAAACTAAGCAGAAACCTCATGGATCCCCACGAATGGAAACTGGATCCACAAGTCTTCAGCATGACAATAAGGAAATGGGGATGCCCAGACATAGATCTATTTGCCTCCCCTCACAACTGCCAATTGCAGAGATTTTGCACAAGGACTTATCGCAAGCATGGAAAGTGGACGCCCTGTCCTTCAGCTGGAAAAATCTTACAGTATATGCCTTTCCTCCACTGCCTCTCCTTCCGAGGGTACTCCTAAAGGTCAGACAAGAGAAGCCAAAAATGATACTGATTGCACCAGACTGGCCACGCCAGCACTGGTACCCAGCCCTAAAGAGCTTGTTTCAAGGTCCAGCATGGATATTGCCTCAAACTTCTCACTTGCTGACCCAACAAAACAATCAGATCCTGCACAGCCAAATCAGGACCTTAAATCTGGCAGCATGGCGGATAATGTAACCATTCAGAACACTCCTCTTTCAAAAGCTGTTATGGATGTTATCTTGGAGGCCAGGAGGCCCAGTACCAGAAAATCATATGCAGAAAAATGGAAGAGATTCTGTGCTTGGAACCAGGAACAGGGCATTGACACGTGTGTACCAAATATACCTCAGATTTTACAATACCTAACTGAGATGCTGAACAAAGGCCTTTCTTTCTCATCAATTAAGATTCATACCTCTGCCATTTCAGCCCATTGCAATACGAAACCACATATCTTTTCTCATCCTTTAATAAGGCAGTACCTCAGAGGGGCCAAAAACATTAGGCCTCCAAGGAGAGTACCAATTCCGGCCTGGGACCTAAATTATGTTTTGGAAAAACTCACACTGCCTCCTTTCGAGCCAGCTTCAACAGCTGATATAAAATTTTTATCCTGGAAAACAGCTCTACTCCTAGCAATAACCTCTGCAAGGTGAGTCTCGGCGTTACAAGCACTCATGGCTGTGGAACCTTTTATCATTTTTCATCCAGAAAGGGTTTCTCTGAGGACAAACCCTACATTCATGCCTAAGGTGGTATCCAGTGTGACCCTCAACCAAACCATTCACCTGCCTACCTTTTATCCAAATCCACAGAACAAGGGTGAGAAAATTCTGCACTCTTTGGACATAGGCAGTGATGTTTCTACGTGGACAGAACTAAATCTTTCAGAAAAACTGAGCAACTTTTAGTGTCATATGCTGCAGGATCCCAAGGAAAGGCTATCTCAAAACAGACTGTTCCTAAATGGATAGGCCATTACATCAGTTTCTGCTATTTTCAACATGGCAAATCAGTGCCTAAGGGCATCAGGCCTCATTCCACCAGAGCAGCAGCCACTTCAGCAGCCTTCCTCAGAGGAGTACCAACCAAATATATCTTAGAGGCTGCTACTTGGAGTTCAGTGCACACTTTCACAAAGCACTACCACTTACCTCTTTACTCTAAGTCCAGAGCAGGCTTTGCCACTGCAGATCTGTAGGGCCTCATAGCCTCTCCTAATCCTATTTAGCCCAGCCACCCATCCTCAGCTTTGGGATTCAACCCAAGAGTAATGACTGCAACAGTGAAACATGATGATCATAGTATAGTTGTGTACCTACCATAAATGTAGATGTTCGAGTGTATTCACTGTTGCAGTCCAGGTTACCCACCCACCATCCCCCTTCTCTTTGCTGGGACTTTTCTGCATTTCTCTATCCTATACAACCTATTTGGTGTATTTGCTTGTAGACAAAGGGACTGTTATTTTTGTGCATGTATTTTTATTGGCATATTTTTTCAGCCTACCAGTTTGGGGGCACCTGACATCTGGGGCAAGAAGAACTGAAAAAAATGGTGTCGGCTGCATCTTTTATACCCCTGGTGCACTGACGTCAGGGAAGAGGCAATAGCAACCAACGCCAGACCTAGACTTTGGAATTCTGGCCGACTGAGGGTAGCCTGCCAGCAGGATAACCCAAGAGTAATGACTGCAACAGTGAATACACTCGAACATCTACATTTATGGTAGGTACAAAACTGTACTTTACTGGGTCTGTGCTTAGAAGACATGCTTGGCTTAAGGAGCAATCTCCACCTAATCATGTTAAAGCAAAACTGTTTGATGCTCCTTAGCAGCAGGACCGTCTGTTTGGCAATAAAGCTGAAGAAGTTCTAAAAGAAGATGGAATATAAAGCTAAATCTATGCAAACTGTGAAAGAATTCTTACAAGTACAACCTCCAAGATTTAGTAGGCACTGGCCTACTAAGAACTGGTCCTTTCCAGCTCCTTCCAGAGCCACTCCAGCCAAACCCAGACACCCCATAAGCACCAGGTTTCAGTCTCAATGGGCTTTCAGAACTAAGCAATGGGGTGCTTCCATTTCCAAATCTGGAAATAACAAGACACCACCCTATGGTAAACAGTCTCAATGAATTACCTTTAAAATTACCAAGCACTTACTCTCAGCCGCCCCTTTGGGGGAGAACACTGGTTCTTCATGCAAAAAACTGGCAACTTATAACCCAGGACAAATGGGTTTTAAATATAGGGTCCCAGGGATACAGATTTCATTTCCACACGTTGCCAACTCCAAACGGGTGGCCAGATCTGCCTGCAAATCAGTGGGCAGAGACTCAGAAACAAGTACTTTTCCTTCTAAACATGGGGGCTATTCACCTAGTACCAGAAGAGGAAAAGGGACAAGGTTTCTATTCCAGACTTTTCCTGGTACCCAGAAAAGACAAATCATGGCCTCCAGTTCTGGACCTGTCTGCTCTAAACACCTTTCTGGACATTCCAAAATTCAAGATGCTGACTCTTCACCAGTTACTTCCTATGTTAGGCAAGGATGCCTGGTTGGCAACTTTAGATTTAAGAGGCGTACCTGCATATCCCAATCAGGGAATCTTGCAGAAGATACCTATGCTTCAAAGCAGGCTACTTGCATTATCAGTTCTCTGCACTGCCCTTTGGCTTGTCTACTGCACCAATGGTATTCACAAAGTGCTTGGCTCCAGTAATTGCATTTTGCAGGCAAAGAAATATTCAAATATATCCATACCTGGATGATTGTCTAATTTAGGTAGAAAACCAGGCCATTCTTCTAAAACATCTAGCATTTGTAGAAAGGGTTCTAACTTGTCCAGGGTACACCATAAACGAAAAGAAATCACAACTGGTACCCACTCAAAAAATTACATTCCTGGGTGCAAGCTTGAATACAGCCGCCCAGATGGCTTTCCTTACGCCAGAAAAGCAAATTCATTTGGTGACTTACTTCGAACAGGTGGCCACAAAAACCCTGCTGTCTGCAAGACAAATACTGCAAGCCTTGGGGTTCATGGCCTCCTGCATTCTTCTAATTCCATATGCAAGACTGCATATGAGGAAACTTCAGTGGTACTTAAAAAGTTTATGGAGTCAACATTGTCACAGCCTGGAAACGATGATTCCTATCATACCTTGCCTGCGCCTAGAGTTCCTATGGTGGGCAGAGGCCTGCCACCAAAACAAGGGACTGCCATTCACACCACCCCCTGCCGTCCAAACCCTAACTACAGACGCATCAGACTATGCATGGGGGAGGGCTCATCTGACAGGGAAGTGCATTCAGGGCAAATGGAGCCCAAATCAAATGCACCTTCATATCAATCAAAAAGAAATGCTAGCTGTACAGAATGCACTGACAGCCTTCAAGGACTACCTTCATCCAGGACAACTAATGGTAAAGACAGAGGACACCACGGTTATGTGGCACATAAGCAGGGGGGTACACATTCCTATCCCCTCTACAGACTAGCATGGTATTGTGGAACACGGCCTTGAGCTACCAAGTACAACTACAAGTTCAATTCCTGCCAGGAAATCTGAAAATTCTGGCAGACGAACTAAGCAGAAATTTCATGGCCCCCCACATGAATGGAAACTGGAACCATGGATTTTCAACATGTTGACATGCAAATGGGGGAGCCCAGACATAGATCTTTTTGCCTCACCCCAGAACTAGCAGTTGGACAAATTTTGCACAAGAACTCCTCACAAAAAAGCCTGGAAAGTGGATGCTCTGTCCTTCAGCTGGAAAAACATCTCAGTCTATGCTTTCCCCCTCTGCCTCTTCTCTTCAGAGTTCTACTAAGAGTCAAACAGGACAAACAAAAAATGATTTTGATTGCTCCAGACTGGCCTTGCCAACACTGGCACCCACTCCTGCGCAGTGTCTCACAACTTTCTCCATGGCATCTGCCTCAGACACCTTCCTTACTGTCTCAGCAGGAGAACCAAATTCTGCACCTTCAACTCCAAACATTGAATCTTGCAGCTTGACTAATCATTTAAATTCCCCCTTAGCATCCCTCAGCAAACCTGTGATGGATGTCATTCTGGAGGCGAGAAGACCTAGTACTAGACAATCTTATGCTGACAAATGGAAATGATTCTGTGGCTGGAATCAATCTCAAGGGACGAGCACAGCAGTGCCCAATTTACCTCAGATTTTGCAATACTTAACAGAGATGCTTCACAAGGGCCTGTCTTTTTCCTCCATAAAAATCCATGCCTCAGCCATTTCAGCTCATTACAGCACAGAACCACCCCTCTTCTGTCATCCTCTGCTAAAGCAGTATATCAGGGGTCAAAAATTTGAGACCACCCAGGAGAGCTCCAATCCCTGCCTGGGACCTTAATTTTGTATTGGAGTAACTCACTCTACCTCCTTTCGAGCCAGCTGCTACTGTAGACTTAAAATTTATTTCCTGGAAAACAGCTTTTCTTTTAGCAATCACTTCAGCTAGAAGGATGTCTGAATTACAGGCCCTTATGGCAGTGGAGCCTTTCATCATCTTTCATGCGGACAGGGTGTCACTCAGGACCAATCCATCCTTCATGGCCAAGGTGATATCCAGTGTGGCTCTTAATCAGTCCCTTCATTTTCCAACTTTCTTTCCCAATCCACAGAACAAGGGGGAACGGATTCTGCATTCATTGGATGTGCACAGACAACTTAGATTCTACTTGGACAGGACTAAATCTCAAAGAAATCCTGAACAACTGCTGGTAGCATTTGCTGCAGGGGCAGAGGGGAAGGCTATTTCAAAACAAACCATTTCTAAATGGGTAAGCAGTTTTATTAATTTCTGCTATAAGCACCATGGAAAACCTGTCCCCCAGGGGATCAGATCTCATTCCACCAGGGCTGCTTCTATTTCTACAGCCTTTCTCAGAGGTGTTCCTACCAGGGATATTTTAGAAGCTGCTACCTGGAGTTCAGTTCATACTTTCACCAAGCATTATCACTTAACAATTTTCTCTAAATCCAGAGCTGGCTTTGCCACTGCTGTTTTGCAGGGCCTTATAGCTGGTCCTAATACTGTATAAATCCATCCTCCCAACCATAGCTTTGGGAATCTACCCAAATGTAATGACTGCAACAGTGAAACCTGAAGAACATAGTACAGTTGTGTACACTTACCATAAATGTAGATGTTCGAGTGTATTCACTGTTGCAGTCCCGGTTACCCTCCCTCCAGCCCCCTGTTTTTCTGTTACTATACCTCTACTTTCTTTTACTATGCTTAAAAGCCTTTTTGGTGTATTTTCTTTTGTCTGGACGTATATTTTTGTGTTTTTAATTACTTATATATTTTGCTTCCCATTTAGGAGGCACCTGATATCTGGGGCAAGAAAAACTGATGTAATGGCTTTGGCTGCATGTTTTATACCCCTGACGACCTGACGTCATGGAAGAAGGGACAGCAACTGATGCAGGACCCAAGACTTTGTTAATCAGGTTGACTGAGGGCAACCTGCCAGCAGATTACCCAAATGTAATGACTGCAACAGTGAATACACTCGAACATCTACATTTATGGTAAGTGTACACAACAGTACTTTCCTTTGCTGGGTAGACAAGTTCCCTTTAGGGGGAAAAAAAAACTTCCATTTTCTTAACTTTTGTTGCTGTTTTATCACTTTCCTGTTTAGGTAAGTTATTTTAAAGCTAGGAGTGCTATGTTTTAATGGACTTTCATGTGTCTGTACTTTTAAACCAAGCTGTTTTTCCTGTCATTTTAAAGGTGGTGTAAAGTAACTGAAAAAAAAAGTTATTTTACTTCTATGGGGCTGGCCTTCTGTTGTTGTAAAGTGCTTTTTACTGTGTGGTTCTGTCAAAATAACTTTTGTAGACTGATCGTGCTTACCAGCATTTCTTGTTCCTCTTCTGGGAAAGCGGCACAATTTTTTGCTTTAATATGGAACAGACTACCGGTTCCACGGTCTGCCCTCCTTCCAGCCACAAAAAAAAAAAAAAAATTGTCAACACCACAGCAGGCTATCAATTTGGAACAGTCCAGTGGGTGACTTTTCTGTGGCCATTTGTTGTATCTCTGACCACTCATCTTTTACCCCAGATCCCTCTGGTGTAGCACCTGCAGATACTGTGGACTGGGGGTTAAATCTTCTCTGTAGCTGTTGGGGGTCCCCTCAGTAAGCAAGGGAGAGCTACTCTTGTCATTCCTGGGAGACGGAACAGGGAAGGTTTCCCTATTGTGAAACTGTTGTACCCATCCAGAGGTAAGTTACTGCTTTAGTTAGCAACATGGTTGTCCCCATTTTTCCTGTCAGAAAGAAACAGAAAACCAAACATATCAGCTCCTCAAATTCCTTTGGATGGGAATAGTTTACTGGGTCTGGATCAGGGATTAATTCAGGCTGATCCTTACTAAATTCAAAATTCTGAGTCTGAACAGGAAGTTGCAGGGACCTGTATATATATTTTTTTCTGATTCCAGATTCAGAATATGGGGAGAGCTCCTTTTCTGATTCTCCCTGGGGGTGGGTCTATGTATACCTCTCCAACTTTGATTTTCAGAATTTTGAATGGTCAGGCTCTTAAGTTAGTTCTAATTGTGAAAATATGACAAATGATTTTTCTGCAGTTTCTTGTGAGGAAAAATCTGCTTTAAATAGGTGTTTCTTGTATTGCTCAAGTCACTAATTGTTTAGTGTGTGTGACTGATGCTTCTTTCAGGGATATGCCAACTTTTACTGTTTTGAGTAGGTTTTTACGGCTGCATTGCCAGAACTTCCCAGATGTTAAAAAATTACATTTTAAATTCGCCCTTGGTTAGAGATTGTGTTTTGGCCCCTCTGCTGCGGAAGTGATCAATAAGTGTAATGGCTTAGACAAGCTGATCCATGGAATTTCTAAGATTTTTCAGCCCTCTCTTTCAAAGTTTCCAATGGGTTTTCTATCTCCTCATCCAATTTTCTGCAAAATTCAGAATAAGCAGTCTCAACAAAATACAGATAAACTGACTTTTAAGAAGAAATGGCAAGGGAGTTTTAAAAAAGTCTCAAGACATCCCAAAACCAGGGGCAGTTTAACATGTCTGACTAAGAGACCTTGTGACCCCCTTCTACTTTGGCCACTTTTTTTCTTCCAGAAAATCTGTTTTTCTGGCAACTGATATTTTTAAATAAATGAGTTCTGAAAATCAGAGTGCACAAAGTGTGCAGCTGCAATGATAGCTTGTTGCAGTCAACAGTCAAATGTATCCACATTTTTCCCATATTTAGATGACTTGTTTATCTTTGCAGATTCTCTTTCAAAGTGTCGTGAATTTGTCACTTATACAAGCTGTGATTCCAAGAGAACATTCAAAAAGTCTTTTGACCCTGTCCCATAGGTTTGTGTTCCTGGGGTGTTTGCTAGACACCTCTGCCCAAACAGCTTTTCTTTCATAGGAAAACTTAGATAGATACCTAGATCTATTTCTAAGTTTTTCCACACAGACTTTGGTCACTGTGAGAGATTACACAAGATTTGGGGTTTCATGACATCTATGATGCTCATAGTACCCCTGGCAAGACTAAACTTGAGAAAGATACAGTTGTATCTGAAGTCTCTCTGATTCCAGCACCAACACTCATCTTTTTAAATCTTACTTCTGGGATTTTCCAGAAGAGAAATCACTTAATGGAGATGGTAAATTTCCCTATTTTCAGGTCCCCCAAAAGCAGTCTGTCACCAGACACACCAGATTTTGCTTGGGAAGCAGTTTAAGAAATGATCAAAAGTGCAATGTGTTTAGGACACCAAGGGCAGATACAAATGTGTAATATGAGAGACGTTTGCTTTGATAAAGACCCTCTACTCTGAATCATCGTTTGGTCCCCTCCACCACTTCAAATTGTTATAGACAATACCAGAGTCATGTGGGACATTAGCAAACCATGGGGAACCAGGTTCTTGCCCCCCCCCCTTTGCACATTAGCCATGTTAGTTTGGGATATAGTTTTATAGAATAATCTCTCAACAGCCATCCTTTGTCCTGTCAGAGCATATCTGCGTGGAAAACAAGCTGAGCAGGACAAAGGCAGACCCTTGTAAATGCAAACTAGATCAGGGGGTCTACCAAAATTTGATCTATCTGAGGGGAGTTCACGTTATTGATGTTCTTTGTGTTTCACTGTTGCAGTCATCACATTTGGGTTATCTGCTTGCAGTAGTCCTCAGTCGGCCTGATTATCAAAGTCTTGTTTCCTGTGTCTGTTGCTGTCTCATCTTCCGTGATGTCAGGTAGTCAAGGTTATAAAGCATGCAGCTGACGCCATTACATCAGTCTTTCTTGCTGTGCAGTGGCCAAAGCAAAAGCAGTTCGCAAGTGCCGGTCGGCCTACTCCTGAAATTTTCATTTTTGAGTTTCAGAACCAAAGTCTTCAACTAGAGCTAAGTACCCCATTGGGGAAACTTTTTCTTGCTCTAAACCAATGTCAGTAAAAGTCAATAATTGTATTTTTGTGGAAAGCAAATACATCATAAAAATTTTCATTCGTACACTATTCCTTGCCTAGGCCCTGATCACGACATACCTCGCTGTCAGTTTTGTGCCTTATTTAAGCAACAAGCTATTCATCGTCAGTATATTTATGCTTTTAAACATTTTGGTACTCTGTTCAATTATCCAAATATGTCTTCGGTTAGTCATCTGACTACCGACATTCCGAAAAAAAAATGCAAAGATAAAGACGGAGAAAGGCCACCTAGGTCCAAAGATGCCGACTACGCTTCTCCTAAGCCAGACAGCAGTTCGCCGGTACTCATTGAGGTGCTTTCACAGCCCCTGATACCCGCTACTTTAGATTTGAAGGTCTCTACTGAGACCCATTCGGAGTCAGGTATGCTGCGAGATGCTTCAACTGTGGAACCTGTGGATGTCGCTACCTTGAATGGGTCTGGAGCCGCTGTGCAGGTACTGGCTTCTGAGGGTGTATTCAGGCCTACTGACTTGCATATTAAACAGACGCCATCTTCTTCTTCAAGGCCTAAATCTCGAACCATGCCTAGAAAACTGACACCCAGACTGCATGGTCAGGCCTCTATGCCTAACAAACAAATAAGAATGGCTGAAGACCTTATTACTTTAATCAGGGGAAGCCAACCTTCCCCCTCTAAGACACCTAGGACTGAATTTGCTTATGATACTTCTGACTAGGATTCTGAAATTTGTTTCCTCTGATGACCAGGATTTACCCTTATCTACCTGTGAGGATTCTGATGCAGAGGACTCTATTCCCTATGCTCCCCCCAGAGGATTTCTCTTTTGGTGAAACCTTGCATACTCTTAGGGAGCATTTTCGTTGGGAAATCCAGGGTTACTCTTATTCTTAAGAGGCTTAGGGATTTCTTACGACTGCCCCAGGACAGGCCTTTAGCTTATCCCTCCTGTACTAGACATTGTTGATGATGCCTTTTCAGAATCTTGCTTGGCCCCTGACTCTCTACCTCCTGTTCCCAGATGCCCTGATAGATATTACAGGGTTTCTGACTCTCACAAGTTCCTTTTTAAAAATCCTACTGCGGATCCTGAGACCATTTCACAGGGACCCAAGGGCATTAAGGCTACTACTGCCAAAAATCCTACCCCCCCCCCCGATAGAGACTCCAGGGCACTGGATAGATGGGGTAAGAAGGTATACACTTCTGCAACCTTGGCCATTAGGGCCTTAAATTGTCAGTTTTATATGTTAAAGTAGCAGCAGCATATTATTGGATTGCTTAAACAGAAAATGATGTTGATTCCTGACTGTGCTAAAAATAAGGATTTACAGGATTTAATGCATTCTGCTGAATAGGTTAGAAAACATACTTTGCAATGTGGTTTTGATTCACTAGAGGCATCTTGCAGGGCTACTGTAACTGGGTCTGTACTTAGAAGGCATGCTTGGCTTAAAGAGCAATCCTTGCCAGATCATGTTAAAACTAAATTGCTGGATGCTCTCTTAAATCAGGACTGTCTGGCAGCAAAGCAGAAGAAATTCTTAGAAAGATGGAGGAAAAAGCTAAATCTATGCAAACTGTTAAAGATTTCCTACAAGTACAACCGCCAAGATTTAGTAGGCATTGGCCCTCTAAGAATTGGTCCTTTTCTGCCTCTTCCAGGTCTTCAGTCCAAACCCAGAACCAGCAGAGCTCCCAGGCTTCAGTCCCAGGTAAACACACAGGACTAAGCAGTGGGGGACTCCCACTTACAAATCGGGGAGTAGTAAGACTCCCCCTATGGTAAACTGCCTCAATGACTTAAATTTAAAACTTCCATGCACTTCTCAACTGACTGCTCCTTTAGGGGGAAAGATTGCTCTGCAGGCAAAAAACAAGGAACTCATTACTCAGAATAAATGGGTTTAAAATATAGTTTCCCAAGGATACAGATTTCACTTCCACACCTTACCAACCCCAAACGGTTTGCCAGATCTACCCCCAAATCAGTGGACAGAGGCTCAAAAGCAAGTACTGTCTCTTAAGCATAAAGGCCATTCAAACTGTACCAGAAGAGGAAAAGGGACAATGTTTTTACTCAAGGCTTTTCCTGGTACCCAGAAAAGACATCTCATGGCATCCTATCCTGGACCTTTCTATCTTAAACACCTTTTTGGTGATTCCAAAATTCAAGATGCTAACTCTTTACTAGTTGCTTCCTATGCTAGGCAAAGATGCCTGGTTGGCAACACTGGATTTAAAAGAAGCCTACCTGCACATCCCAATCAGGGAATCTTGCTGAAGATACCTACACTTAAAAGCAGGCTACATGCACCATCAGTTCTCTGCACTGTCCTTTGGCTTATCTACTGTGCCCAGGGTATTCACAAAGTGCCTAGCTCCAGCCATTGCATTTTGCAGGCAAACAAATATTCAAATATACTCATACCTGGAAGATTGTCTAATTCAGGCAGAAAGTCAGGACATACTTTTTAACCATCTAGCATTTGTACAAAATGTGCTAACTTGTCTGGGGTACACCATAAACAAAAAGAAATCACATCTGGTACCCTGTCATCAAATTACATTCCTGGGAGCAAGCTTGAACACAACTTCCCAGATGGCTTACCTCACGCCAGAGAAACAAATTCATTTGACAACTTACTTCAAACTAGTGGCCACAAAAATCCTGCTATCTGCAAGGCAAATACTGCAAGCCTTGGGGTTCATGGCCTCCTGCATTCTACTAATTCCATATGCAAGACTGCATATGAGGAAACTACAGTGGTATCTAAAAAGCCTATGGTGTCAACATTCTCAGGATCTAGAAGCAATGATTCCTATCATACCTTGCCTACGGTTAGAATTCCTTTGGTGGGCAGAGGCCTGCCACCAAAACAAGGGGCTACCATTCACTCTACCCCCTGCCGCCCAAACCCTAACAACAGACGCATCAGACTATGCATGGGGGGGGGGGCTCACCTGGCAGGGAAGTGCATTCAGGGCAAATGGTACCCAAGTCAAATGCACCTGCATATCAATCAAATAGAAATGCTAGCTGTACAGAATGCTCTGACAGCCTTCAAGGACCACATTCTTCCAGGACAATTAACGGTAGATGGACAACACCACTGTTATGTGGTACATAAACAAGCAGGGGGGGTACCTAATCTTACCCCCTCTGCAGACTAGCCATGGCTCAGTGGAACACAGCATTGAGCTACCAAGTGCATCTACAGGCTCAATTCCTGCCAGGAAAACTAAATACACTGGCAGACGAACTAAGCAGAAATCTCATGGACCCACACAAGTGGAAACTGGAACCAAAGACGTTCAACATGTTCAGAAACAAATGGGGAAGCCCAGATATAGGCCTGTTTGTCTCCCCCCAGAACTACCAATTAGACAAATTCTGCACAGGGACTCTCCCCACAAGCAAGCATGGAAAGTGGATGCTTTCTCCTTCAGCTGGAAAAATGTATCAGTTTATGCCTTTCCTCCTCTGCCTGTCCACTGCAAGGTATTATTAAAGATCAAACAGGATATGCCAAGGATGATACTGATTGCACCAGATTGGCCACACCAGCACTGGTACCCCTTCTTGCGCAGTGTGTCACTGCTAGCCCCATGGCACCTGCCTCAGTCCCCTACCCCTGCTGTCACAGCAGGAGAGTCAGATTCTGCACCCCCAGCTTCAAACCCTGAACCTGGCAGCCTGGCTAATCACCTAATCTCTCTGTTGCCATCCCTCAGTAAACAAGTGTTGGATGTCATTTTGGAGGCAAGGAGGCCTAGTACTAGAAAATCTTGGACTGAAAAATGGAAAAGATTCTGGATGGGCCACAGCAGCGCCCATCTTTCCTCAGATTCTTCAGTACTTAACTGAGATGCTTCACAAGGGCCTTGCCTTTTCCTCCATCAAAATTCACGCCTCAGACATTTCAGCGCATTACAACACAGAACCCACCCCCTCTTTTCTCTCCCACTGCTCAAGCAGTTCCTCAGAGGGGCCAAGAACTTTATACCACCCAGGTGAGCCCCAACTCCAGCCTGGGACCTTAACTTTGTATTGGAAAAGCTCACTCTTCCTCCTTTTGAGCCAGCTGCAAGTGCAGAGTTAAAATTCATTTCCTGGAAAACAGCTTTCCTTTTAGCAATCACTTCAGCAAGAAGGGTATCTGAATTATAGGCCCTTATGACAGTGGAGCCTATCATAATCTTTCATGCAGACAGGGTGTCCCTCAGAACCAATCCCTCTTTCATGCCAACCTTCTTTTCTAATCAGCAGAACAAAGGTGAACCGGTACTGCACCGTTTAGATGTGCACAGACCATTTAGATTTTACTTGGTCAGGACTAAACCTCAAAGGAAATCTGAACAACTGCTGGTGGCATTTGCTGCTGGGGCAGAGGGGAAAGCTATTTCAAAGCAAACCATTTCTAAATGGATAGGCCATTGCATTCATTTCTGCTATAAGCACCATGTAAGACCTATCCCACAGGGGATTAGACCCCATTCAACCAGGGCTGCATCTACCTATACAGCCTTTCTCAGAGGTGTCCCTACTAGAGACATCCTAGAAGCTGTTACCTGAAGTTCTGTACACACTTTCACCAAGCATTACCATTTGCCAATTTTCTCTAAATCCAGAGCTGGCTTTGCCACTGCAGTCTTGCAGGGCCTTATAGCTGGTCCTAATTCTGTCTAAATTCCTCCTCCCATCCTTAGCTTTGGGAATCTACCCAAATGTGATGACTGCAACAGTGAAACACGAAGAACATAGTGTAGTTGTGTACACTTACCATAAATGTAGATGTTCGAGTGTATTCACTGTTGCAGTCGTATTTACCCTCCCTCTAGCCTCCTGACTTCTTTTGGCTATACCTATACTCTCCTTTACTATGCTTAAAAGCTTTTTGGTGTGTTTGCTTTTTTGTTGGAGGTATAACCTTGTGTGTGTGTGTGTGTGTGTATATATATATATATATATATATATATCACTTCCCATTAGGGGGACACCCGACATCTGGGGCAAGAAAAGCTGATGTAATGGCATCGGCTGCATGCTTTATATCCCTGACTACCTGACTTCATGGAAGATGAGACAGCAACTGACGCAGGACCCAAGACTTTGAGAGCTAATGCAAGCAGATAACCCAAATGTGATGACTGCAACAGTGAATACACTTGAACATCTACATTTATGGTAAGTGTACACAACTGTACTTTTTGCCTCCTCTCTGAACAATTTGCTGACAAAATTCTGCTCCATGACTCCATTCAAGAAGGCAGATGCTTTTTCTTTTCCTTGGACAGGACTGTTCTGTATGCTTTCCCATCCTTTCCACTGATATCCAGGGTAATTTGAAGATTCAAAAAGAATTCCCCAAGATCATTGTGGTGACTCCTTTGTGACTAGGGCAGCTGTGATTCTCCCTTTTGCAGATGACCAGGGCCAGTTACTACAAGCTTCCTCACAGAATGGATCTATTTGCACAAGCACAGGGGTGTTTTATACACCCTGGTTCCAGCTGACTTCAGCTGACTGCTGGGGTGATGGGGTCTTGATTTCCTTTAGGCATTTGTTTACTGAAGATGTGCAGCAATTTCTTCTATAGGCAAGAAAGCCCTGTGTCCAGAAAATCCTATATTAACAAATGGAAAAAGTTTGTTTTTCTAGTTGGTGACAACAACATAACCAGCACAAATTTAGGGCAAGTGTTCTTCTGGTTTTACAATTTTGCTCTCCTTTGGCTTTCCCTACTTCTCCGTTAAGTTTAATTTCTCAACCATTTTAGCAAGTCTGCCCATGGATCCTCTTTCAAGTCATTCTCTTGTCAAAATGTTTTTGAAATGGATTTTGCATAAAAAACCTCCCAAGAAAACCAGTGACTTCCCCTTGGGATCTCAGTTTTGTGTTGGAGAAGCTAAGTTGCTCCATGTGAACCATTGTCTGACTTGAGGATGTTCTTCGTGTTTTACTGTTGCAGTCATTACATTTGGGTAATCTACTGGCAGGTTGCCCTCAGTCGGCCTGATTAACAAAGCCTTGGGTTCTGCGTCGGTTGCTATCCCTTCTTCCATGATGTCAGGGGTATAAAACACGCAGCCAACGCCATCGCATCAGTCTTTCTTGCCGCATGGTGCCCGAAGCAGTAGTAGTTCATAAGTGCCGGTCAACCGACTCCTGAAATTTTCATTTTCGGGTTTCAGAACCAAAATCTTCAACTAAAAAGCTAAGTACCCCATTGGGGAAACTTTTTCTTGCTCCTTACTGATGTCTGTAAAAGTTAATAATTGCATTACATGTGGGAAGCAAATATCTCGTAAGGATTTTCATTTGTACTGTATTCCTTGCCTAGCCCCTGACCACAACGTACCTTGCTGTCTTTGTGCTAAATTTAATCAATGCACTATTAAACGTCTGTATATTTTTGCTTCTAAATATTTTGGCTCGCGCTTTAATTATCCAGAAATATCGACTGTTAGCAATATCGACTGTTAGCAATACGACTACCGGAATACCTAAAAAAAACACAAAGAAAAAGACAGAGACAGGCCGTCAAGGTCCAAAAATGCCGACAACACTTCTAAGCCAGTCACCAGTTCGCCGGTACTCAGTGAGGCACTTTCACAGCCCCTGATACCCGCTACTTCTGATTCGCAGGCCTCTACTGAGACCCATTCGGAGTCCGGTATGCCACAAGATGCTTCAATTATTGACCCCGTGGATGTCTCTACCTTAGATGGGTCCGGAGCTGCTGTGCAGGCACCGGCTTCTGAGGGTGTTTTCAGGCCTACAGATTTGTATATTAGACAAACGCCATCTTCAAAACTAAGACCAAAATCTAAATCTATGTCTTAAAAAAATGACGTTTGGGCCGCATGTGCAGGCCCCTATGCCTAAAAAACAAATGATCAAAATGGCCAAAGATTTAATTACTCTGATCAGGGGTAAACAACCCCCCCCCCCTCTAAGAGGCCTAGGCAAGACATTGATTATGAATCTTCTGAACAGGATTCTATTTCTTCTGTCTTCTAATAAACAGGATTTGTCTGTACCTACTTATGAGGACTCTGATGCAGAAGAATTCCATTCCTTCTGCTTTTCCCCCTGAGGATTTTTCTTTTGGGGAAACTTTACATACCTTACGGGAACATTTCCACTGGGAAAGTCAGGATTTCTCTGAATCTAAAAAGTGTCTTAGGGATTTTCTTCTTCTTCTTCCTCAACATAGGCTTTTGGCTATTCGTCCTGTTCTAGACATTGTTGATGATGTTTTTTCAGAATCTAGTATGGCTCCTGATTCTCTCCTTCCGGCCCCTTGTACACCAGACAGATACTACAGGGTTCCTGACACCCACAAATTACTTTTCAAAAATCCTATTGCAGATTGTTTGTTTGTGTCTTTCGGCTTTTCCCGGTTAGGGGTTGCCACAGCGGAACTCTGGTCCGCTAATGATTGGTAGTCGATTTTTACGTGCTGAGTTACCAGCCCTGATGCACAACCTTCAACGAAGGTACACCCATTCACGCATGTCTCCATGCAGAAGACGCTCTTGCTGAGAATCGAATCGGACAGCGTCTTACTGTGAGGTGACAATGCTACCACAGCACCACCACCGCGGGTAGATCCTGAAACCATTTCTCAGGGTCCCAAGGGTATTAAGTCCTCTACTGCTAAAAATCCTACCCCTTCTGATAGAGATTACAGGGCGCTGGATAGATGGGATAAGAAGGTCTACACTTCTGCAACCTTGGCAATCAGGGCTTTAAACTATCAATTTCATATGCTTAAATACCAGCAGCAAATCATGGGGCTGCTTAAACAGAAAATGATAATTTCTGACTGTGTGGAAAATAAAGATTTACAAGATTTATTGCATTCAGCTGAGCAAGTTGGAAAACACTTTGCAATGTGGTTTTGATTCTTTGGAGGCCTCTTGCAGGGCTGCTGTAACTGGCTCTATGATAAGAAGGCATGCTTGGTTCAAAGAGCAAACTCTGCCTGATCATGTTAAAGCAAAACTGTTGGATGCTCCTTTACAACAGGACCATCTCTTTGGTAATAAGGCTGAAGAAGTTTTAAAAAAGATGGAAGATAAAGCTAAATCTATGGAAACTGTGAAAGATTTCTTACAAGTACAACCTCCAAGATTTAGTAGGCAATGGCCTACTAAGAACTGGTCCTTTCCAGTTCCTTTGAGAGACACTTAAGTCAAACCCAGACATTCCAAAGGCTCCAGGTTTCAGCCACAAGGAACTTTTAGAACAAAACAATGGGGTGCCTCCTCCAAATCTGGAAACAACAAGGCACCTCCCTATGGTAAGCAGTCTCAATGACTTCTCTCTACACTTACCAAGCACTTACCTTTCAGCCGCCCCTTTGGGGGGAAAACTGGCACTTCATTAAAGAAACTGGCAACTTATAACCCAGGACAAATGGGTTTTAAATATAGTATCCCAGGGATACAGATTTCATTTCCACATGTTGCCAATCCCAAACGGATGACCAGACCTGCCTCTAAACCAGTGGGCAGAGGCCCAGAAACAAGTACAGTCTCTCATGAACATGGGAGCTATTCAACCAGTCCCAGAAGAGGAAAAGCGACAAGGTTTTTATTCAAGACTTTTCCTGGTACCCAGAAAAGACAAATCATTATGTCCAATTCTGGACTTATCTACTCTAAACACATTTCTGGACATTCCAAAATTCAAGATTCTGACTCTTCAACAGTTACTTCCTATGCTAGGCAAAGATGCCTGGTTGGTAACTCTAGACTTAGAGACTTACCTGCATATCCCAATCAGGGAATCTTGCAGAAGATACCTCCGCTTCAAAGCAAGCTATTTGCATTGCCAGTTCTCTGCACTGCCCTTTTGCTTATCTACTGTGCCCAGGGTCTTCACAAAATGCCTGGCTCCAGTAATTGCATTTTGCAGGCAAAGAAATATTCAAATATATCCATACCTGGGCGATTGTTTAATTCAGACAGAAAACAGGGACATTCTTCAAAAACATCTGGCGTTTGTAAAAAAGGTTCTAACTTGTCTAGGATGCACCATAAACAAAAATAAATCACAACTGGTACCCTCTCAAAAAAATTACATTCCTGGTTGCAAGCTTGAATACAACTGCCTAGATGGCTTACCTTATGCCAGAAAAGCAAATTCATTTGGCGACTTACTTCAAACAGGTGGCCACAAAAACCCTGTTATCTGCAAGACAAATTCTGCAAGCCTTGGGGTTCATAGCCTCCTGCCTTCTTCTAATTCCATATGCAAGACTGCATATGAGGAAACTTCAGTGGTACTTAAAGAGTTTATGGAGTCATCATTGTCACAGCCTGGAAACAATGATTCTTATCATACCTTGCCTCCAGCTAGAGTTCCTATGGTGGGCAGAGGCCTGCCACCAAAACAAGGGACTGCCATTCAGTCCACCCCCTGCCACCCAAACCCTAACTACAGAAGCATCAGACTATGCTTGGGGGGGCTCATCTGGCAGGGAAGTGCATTCAGGGCAAATGGAGCCCAAATCAAATGCACCTTTAAATCAATCAAAAAGAGATGCTAGCTGTACAGAATGCACTGACAGCCTTCAAGGACTACCTTCATCCAGAACAATTAATGATAAAGACAGACAACACCACAGTTATGTGGTACATAAACAAGCAGAGGGGGTACACACTCCTACCCCCTTTTCAGACTAGCCATGGCATTGTGGAACATGGCCTTCACCTATCAAATTCAACTATAAGCTCAATTCCTGCCAGGAAAGCCGAATACTCTGGCAGGCGAACTAAGCAGAAATCTCATGGACCCACACGAATGGAAACTGGAACCACAGTTTTTCAACATGTTGACACACAAGTGGGGGAGTCCAGACATAGATCTTTTTGCCACACCCCAGAATTATCAGTTGGACAAATTCTGCACAAGAACTCCTCACAAAAAAGCCTGAAAAGTGGATGCTCTGTCATTCAGCTGGAAAAAAAATATCAGTCTATGCCTTTCCCCCTCTGCCTATGCTCTCCAAAGTTCTACTAAAAGTCAAACAGGACAAACCAAAAATGATTTTGATTTCTCCAGACTGGCCTCGCCAACACTGGTACCCACTCCTGCGCAATGTGTCACACCATCCACCATGGCACCTGCCTCAGGCAACTTACTGTCTCAGCAGAACAACCAAGATGTCCTTCATGGATGCATCTGCAGTCATAACAAGTGGGTTGTCCTGTCGTCAGGCAGCCCTGCAGTCGGCCGGATTCCAAAGTCCGGGTCCGGCTTCGGCTGATGTCGCACTCCACCCGACGTCATCTCTGTTGGTCTTCGGGTATAAAAGCATCAGCCGACGCCATTTTCCTCAGTCTTTCTTGCCGCGTGGAGCCGAAGCAGAAGCTGTTCGCAAGTGCGGTCGGTCGGATCCAGAGATTACTTCTACGAATACTACTTGAAGACTTCTAAAGCTAAGTACCCGTTGGGGACTCTTTCTTGCCTCAGCCGATGTCAGAAAAAGTTAACAATTGTTTAACCTGTGGGAAACAAATACCTCATAAAGATTTCCACTCTTACTGTCTGCCTTGTTTAGGCCCAGCCCACGTAGCAGCCTGTTCGGCCTGTGCCTCTTTCAACCGACGAACGCTTAGGCGTCGGTCGGAGTTTGCAGAACAGTTTTTCGGTTCTGATTTTGCGTACATTATGCCGTCGGATCCTCCGACTACCCTAAAGCGCAAAGATAAAGACCGACACTTTCGCGGTCCGGTTTCGGCGAAACCACGGTAAAGCAAACATGAGTGTCTCGGTTTCAGCTGAAACCGAGAAAACTGATCAAAGTACAGCTGAACCTATTCTTACAACTGAGGCCCTGCTACAACTCTTGAATCGACCTCAGAAATTTTACCCACTACGGTGGTTGACTTATCAGACACCATTCCCTTGGATGTTTCTACCCCAGCACGTGGTGCTGCTAGGCCTCCAGCTGCCATGTCCATTAAGGCCTTCGCCAGGGCTAAAGCAGCCAAGACTTCTAAAACAGTGCCTGTTAAACCCCCACATCCAGGCCCTCTTCTAGTTCTCAAATGCTTTCTTTGGCAGAAGATTTAATTTCTTTAATTAGAGGATCTCAATCTCACCCAGACAGGCCCTCTCAGCCCCCAGAGAAGAGACCTAGGGCAGAGCCCCCTGAGCCAGTGTCTTCTGATGATTCTGCTGATGAATCAGACATAACTGACCAGCCTGAGGCTCCCTTCTCCAATTTTGAAGATTCTGATGCTGAAGAATCCATTCCAGCTGCTTCCCCACCAGAAGAATTCTCCTTTGGGGAAACCTTGCATGCCATGCGAGAACAGTTCCAATGGCAGCAACAGGAATTTTCAGACTCCAGAAAAAGACTTAGGACCTTTCTGCACCTCCCACAGCACAGGCCCTTAGCTATACCTCCTGTTCTCTCTGTGGTGGATGATGCTTTCAATGATGTTTGCTCCGCTCCAGATTCTTTAGCCCCAGCCGCTGCCAAACCAGACAGATTTTACAGGGTGCCAGATACTCATCACCACCTTTACAAGGCCCCACTTGCAGACCCAGAAACTATATCCCAGGGTCCCAAGGCAGTAGCCGACCACAGCAAAAACCCTATTCCTTCTGAAAGGGAAGCAAGGTCATTAGACAGATGGGGTAAAAGGTCTACACTTCAGCTACTCTCTCAGCTAGAGCTTTAAACTGTCAGTTTCACATGATACAATACCAAGAGTTTATGCTTGATCAGTTAACTAAAAACTAACCACTGATGAATCTCTTGATAAGAAATATGTATTAGAGATGGTAAATAACATACAACAGGTTAGCAACCATTCCTTAAAATGTGGCTATGATGCACTGGAGGCTTCATTTAGATCAGCCATGACAGGCACAGTGATAAGAAGGCATGCATGGCTAAAAGAACAAGCTTTACGGATCATGTTAAAGCTAAGTTGCTAGATGCTCCTATGGACAAGACAAGTTTGTTTGGTACACCTGCCCAGCAGGTTATGAAGAAAATGGAAGAAAAGGCAAAATCTGTTCAAACTGTTAAAGATTTCTTGCAGGTTCAACCCCAAGGTTTAGCAGGAACTGGCCTGCCAAAATTGGTCCTTTCCTGACTCCACAAAATTTCAAAGGGGCAGGAATAGGCGCTCAGAGGCAGAAACCAATCCAGAGGAGGTGCCTACAGAGGGCGACAGTGGCAAGGTAACAACAGAGGCACAGACACAGCCACTGCCACTACATCAGCACAACCACAGTGACTTAATCCTAAATCCGCCTACCAGGGAACAAATAGCAGCTCCTCTAGGCGGAAAGTTAACCTTATTTTCAAAGAACTGGCACTACATAACAAAAGACAAGTGGATTTTACAAACCATAGATCAAGGTTACGGTTTCACTTCCACACTTTACCAGTCAAAGAGGAATGCCAAATCTACCTCCAAATCAAAAACAGAGGCTCTCGCCAGATAATGGAGTTAGCAAACATGAGAGCTGTGGAAAGAGTGCCAACAGCAGAACAAGGAAAGGGTTCTACTCCAGACTATTCCTAGTTCCAAGAAAGGAAAAAGTTGGAGACCAATTCTCGACCTGTCCACCTTAAATACATACATCATTGTCCCAAAATTCAAAATGCTGACCCTACAGCAACTTCTTCCCATGCTGGGCAAGGAGTCTTGGCTGGTAACTCTAGATCTCAAGGAGGCATACCTGCACGTCCCCATTCGACCAATCTGCAGAAGATACCTCAGATTTCTTGCAGGATCAGAGCACTATCAATTCTCAGCATTGCCCTTTGGCTTATCTACTGCCAGAGTATTCACAAAATGCCTGGCATCAGTAATCGCCCATTGCAGACTACAGGAATTCAAATTTACCCATACCTGGATGACTGCCTGCTACAAGGGACAACAAAAGCAAGCTGACAACAGATTTACAAAGGGTCATTCACTTGCTACAAGGACTGGGATACACAGTCAATTTACAAAAGTCAAGGCTGATACCATCCCAAACAAGGACGTTCTTGGGCGAATTGGACACAGTACAACAAATGGCATTCCTGACTACAGAAAAACAAAAGAACTTCCTCTTTACTTCTTGGCACTAACAAAACTGAACAAGTTAACAGCAAGAAAAGTTCTGCAGGCCTTGGGCTTCATGGCATCATGCATAATCTTGGTCCCATTTGCCAGACTACATATGAGGAAACTACAGTGGTACCTAAAGAATTTATGGTCCCAACACAGACACAGTCTAGAAACAGAAATCCCACTAATTCCATGCTTAAAACAGGAGTTCCTATGGTGGGCTCAGGCATGCCAGTCAAACCCAGGCCTACCCTTTCGCAGATGTCAACCAAGCCAGACCATCACAACAGGCGCTTCAGACCTAGGATGGGGGCCCACATGCTGGACAAATGCGTGCAAGGATTGTGGACACAGGATCAACTTCGCCTGCACATCAATCTAAAAGAAATGCTGGCAGTAAAACTGGCAATCCAAAAGTTCAAACCATTTCTCAAAGAGGGCCAGTTGATGATAAGGACAGACAACACCACAGTCATGTGGTACATCAACAAACAGGGAGGCACTCATTCATACCCCTATGCAGAATGACCTTGGAGCTGTGGACCCTGGCACTCAGCTACAACATTCAGTTACAGGCAATATTTGTACCGGGGAAAGACAATACTCTAGCAGACATATTAAGCAGAACCACTTGGGATGCCCACGAATGGAAGCTGCACCCGGACATCTTCAAGACCATCTCAAAGAAATGGGGAATGCCACAGATAGACCTATTCGCATCACCTCTCAATCACCAGCTCAAAAATTCTGCACAAGGACATTCCACCCACTAGCATGGAAAGTGGACTCACTCTCCTTCAACTGGAAAGGCCTAACAGCATATGCATTCCCACCTCTTCCTTTGATACACAAGGTACTACTAAAAATCAAGGAAGAACGTCCAAGGATAATCCTGATAGCTCCAAACTGGCCAAGACAGCACTGGTACCCACTACTGAAGAGCATGTCTCGGAACAAAATGTGGCCAATACCTCTGATGCCTTTGATGTTAACTCAGAACAACTACAGCATCATACATCCAAACCTAAAAACGCTGCAACTGACTGCATGGAACATCACATAACAGCAGCTAATCCAGAACTTTCCCAAAGAGTTAAAGACATTATTCTTGAAGCACGCAGACCTTCTACAAGAAGGAACTATGCTGGAAAATGGAAAAGGTTTGTCATTTGGAGTACGGAAAGAGGAAAAGATGTGTCAGACATAGATATGCCTAACATTCTGGAGTATCTGGCCGAACTTCTTCATTCAGGCCTGTCCTACTCCTCCATCAAGATACATGCATCAGCTATTTCAGCAGAATACAGCTTTGATCCACCTGTTTTTAGCACCCTTTGCTCAGGCAGTTCCTCAGAGGAATCAAGAATGTAAAACCTCCAAGGAAACCACCATTACCAGCTTGGGATTTAAACTTTGTGCTAGAAAAGTTGACACTATCACCCTTTGAACCAGCAGCAACAGCAGACCTACAACACCTGTCATGGAAAACTGCTTTCCTACTGGCAATAACTTCAGCAAGGAGGGTTTCAGAACTACAGGCCTTAATGGCAGTGCAACCCTTCCTAATCTTCCACCAAGATAGAGTGTCCATGAGGACTAATCCTACATTTATGCCCAAGGTGGTATCCAGAGTGTCTTTGAACCAGGCAATCCACCTACCTACTTTCTTTCCCAACCCACAAAACAGAGGGAAAGAATACTGCATACCTTGGATGTACATAGACAGCTACGCTACTACTTGGACAGAACAAAAACAGCAGAAAGACTGACCAACTTTTGTAGCCTATGCAACAGGAAGGGAAGGAAAAGCTATTTCAAACAGACAATCTCCAAATGGATAGGAAACTGCATACGATACTGTTACTCCTTCCATGGAAAACCAATTCCACAGAACATAAGACCTCATTCTACAAGGGCAGCAGCCACTACCACAGCCTTCTTACGAGGAGTGGCAACCAAAGACATTATTGAGACGGCTACTTGGACCTCCGTGCATACATTTGCCAAGCATTATAATTTGCCTCTATATTCCAGATCCCGAGCAGGGTTTGCCACTGCTGTACTGCAAGGGATCCTAAACACACCATAATCTACTTTTTCCTCCTCCCTAGTTGGCTATGGTATTCTACCCACTTGTTATGACTGCAGATGCATCCATGAAGGACATAGTACAGTTTTGTACCTACCATAAATGTAGATGTCCGAACTGGATAGCATCTGCAGTCAGGATTACCCTCCCTCCTTCCCTCTGTGGTACTCCTAGGGTGTTTACCCTCCTAATAGCTAGCTGTTGGGGAGTCTTTTATGGTGTATTTGTTTGTATATATGTACATATATGCTTATTGTTGTGTTTACCTCTATCTATTTGGAAACATTGGCATCTATCCAAATTTTTAGCCTGCAAGAGGGCTACTGGCATCTGGGGCAAGAAACACTGAGGAAAATGGCGTCGGCTGATGCTTTTATACCCGAAGACCAACAGAGATGACGTCGGGTGGAGTGCGACATCAGCCGAAGCCGGACCCGGACTTTGGAATCCGGCCGACTGCAGGGCTGCCTGACGACAGGACAACCCACTTGTTATGACTGCAGATGCTATCCAGTTCGGACATCTACATTTATGGTAGGTACAAAACTGTACTTTCTGCACACTCAGCTCCAAACTTTGAATCTTGCAGCATGGCTAATCACCTAAATTCACTCTTAGAATCCCTCAGCAAACCTGTGATGGATGTCATTTTGTAGGCAAGAAGGTCTAGTACTAAAAAATCTTATGCTGACAAATGGAAAATATTTTGTGCCTGGAATCAGCCACAAGGGATAAGTACAACAGTGCCCAATATTCCTCAGATTTTACAATACTTAACTGAGATGCTTCACAAGGGCCTGTCCATTTCTTCCATAAAAATCCATGCCTTAGCCATTTCAGCTCATTACAACACAGAACCTCCCCTTTTCTCTCATCCTCTGTTAAAGCAGTATCTCAGAGGGGCCAAAAACTTAAGACCACCCAGGAGAGCTCCATCCTCTGCCTGGGACCTCAATTTTGTATTGGAAAAACTCACTCTCCCTCCTTTCGAGCCAGCTACTACTGCAGACTTAAAATTTCTCTCATAGAAAACAGCTTTCCTTTTAGCAGTCACTTCAGCTAGAAGGATTTCCGAATTACAGGCTCTTATGGCAGTGGAGCCTTTCATTATTTTTCATGCAGACAAGGGTGTCTCTCGGGACCAATCCATCCTTCATGCCTAAGGTGGTATCCAGTGTGGCTCTTAATCAGATCATTCATTTTTCAACTTACTTTCACAATCCACAGAACAAGGGGGAATGGATTCTGCATTCATTGGATGTACACAGACAACTTAGATTTTACTTAAACAGGGCAAAATCTCAAAGAAAATCTGAACAACTAATGGTGGCATTTGCTGCAGGGACAGAGGGAAAGGCTGTTTCAAAGCAGACTATTTCCAAATGGATAAGCCATTGTATTTGTTTCTGCTATATGCACCATGGTAAAACTATCCCCTAGGGGATCAGATCTCATTCCACCAGGGCTGCATCTACTTCTGCAGCCTTTCTCAGAGGTGTTCCTACTAGAGATATTCTAAAAGCTGCTACCTGGAGCTCAGTTCATACGTTCACCAAACATTACCATTTACCTTTCTTCTTTAAATCCAGAGCTGGCTTTGCCTCTGCTGTCCTGCAGGGCCTTATAGCTGGACCTAATGCTGTATAAATCCATCCTCCCCAACCATAGCTTTGGGAATCTACCCACATGTAATGACTGCAACAGTGAAACACGAAGAACATAGTACAGTTTGTGTACACTTACCATAAATGTAGATGTTCGAGTGTATTCACTGTTGCATTCCTGGATACCCTCCCTCCAACCCCCTGTTTTTCTCTTACTATACCTCTACTTTCCTTTACTATGCTTAAAAGCCTTTTTGGTGCATTTGCTTTTGTTTGGAGGTATATTTTTGTATTTTTAATTGCTTAGGTATTTGGCTCCCCATTTGGGGGCACCTGACATCTGGGGCAAGAAAAACTGATGTAATGGCGTCGGCTGCATGTTTTATACCCCTGAAGTCATGGAAGGAGGGACAGCAACTGACGCAGGACCCAAGACTTTGTTAATCAGGCCGACTGAGGGCAACCTGCCAGCAGATTACCCAAATGTAATGACTGCAACAGTGAATACACTCGAACATCTACATTTATGGTATGTGTACACAACTGTACTTTCTTGATGTAGAAGGCTGATTGCACATTGAGCTTTGCAAGAAGAGTATCTGACTTGTAAGCTCATGGTGATTAACCTGGATTTAATTTTCCAGAGTGAGTTTCTTTGAGAACTAATCCTTTTATCCTTAAAGTGGTATCTCCAAATTTACCTAGTCAAACTATCCATCTCCCCATTTTCTTTCCTGAACCTAAAAATGAAAGAGAGAGGATACTCCATACCTATGATGACCACAGACAACTGTGATACTATTTTGAGAGAACAAAAGCATACAGATTGCAGATCAGTTGGTCATTTCTTGTGAAGGTAAAAAAGGGATGACCTTTGTAAAACAGAATATTTCCAAATGGTTGTCTCAGGCTATTACCTTTTCTCACCACAACAAAACTATTCCAGGCAGGGTTAAGGGCCACTCTACCAGTGCCTTGGCTTCATCTATTGCTTTTTGAAAGGGGTTAGATTCTAGAAGTATTAGAGAAGCAGCAGCTTATTCCTCTGTATATACTTTTACGAAGCACTGCATGCTTAATTCCTTCTCTAGGTCTAGATCTGGCTTTGCTAGAACCATTCTCCAGTCTCCTGGACCCATCTTCGTTTACCTGCCAAGTATACTAAGCTAGGTAATCTTACCCATATAGCTAAGGCTACAGCAGCAGTGGTCAATAATTACCATCACCATATATGTTTGAATGATTACTGCTGCTGTAGCCTCTCGCTCCCTCCTTCCCTGCATCCTTGTTTTATTTTTGCCGGGATGTGTATATAGGTATTTATTTTTACTCTAGATTATGACCTCTCAGGGCTCGACCTCCCTCTCTGTATGCATGAAGGCTCTGAAGGACTTGGCGCTCAAATCTTGTGTTTCTGGACAGCTGATCTCCAGCTGATTAACAGTTTGTGTGTGGAATGTGCCCTGAAGCTTTGGAAACTGTCTGGCTGTTGCATACTTGACAGGATGTATAACCCCATATAGCTAAGGCTACTGCAGTAGTGAATATCTGAACATTAAAGTTTACTTTCACAACTGTGCTTTCCAGGAATTAAAAGAAACCTATGAGAATATATATGCATACATTAAACCTAGACCATTTATGTTTGCCTTACTTTTGTGGTAATTTTTATGAACACAGACACGTTTAGTCAAGTTTAATCAGTCCTGATTTTTGCCCTCGGCTCTGTTCAGGCTTTGGTGGCCATGCATTTGTCTGACTGTGAGACAATATTTCAATTGCCTGCTTAACTTGTTCTTTCAAGGGCAAGTATCTATGTTGTTGACCTCCATGTCAACTTTGATGTGGTTTCTGGGTCAAATATTGAATCTTTGATCTGATTTTTTCCCCCATTTTCATCGTCCTCAACCTGTGGGTTATTGGATCAGACTGGATCTGAAGCCAACACTTCAGACTTCTGGATCCAAAGCCCCAACACCCCTCCCATAATGCTATGCATTCCTACGTCTCCCCAGATCTTGTTTGCTTCTCTTCAGTGTCAGATGTGATGTCCGTCACTCAGCAGTATTTTTGTTTTTCTCTGAAAGTCAAGTCTGTATCTTTAGATTTGATGCTCCTCTTCTGCATTGCTATCAACATAATTTTTGTGTGCTCGTACAGTGTCTGGTTGCTTGTTGGGCTTTCCTTTGAAAGTGTGGATATTCTTCGTGTTTCAGTATTGCAGTCATTACATTTGGATTATCTGCTGGCAGGTTGCCCTCAGTCGGCCTGATTAACAAAGTCTTGGGTTCTGCGTCGGATGCTGTCCCTTTTTCCATGATGTCAGGGGTATAAAACATGCAGCCGACGTCATTACCTCAGTCTTTCTTGCTGTGCAGTGCCCGAAGCAGAAACAGTTCACAAGTGCTGGTCAGCCGACTCCTGAAATTTTCGTTTTTGAGTTTCAGAACCAAAGTCTTCAACTTAAAGCTAAGTGCCCCATTGGGGAAACTTTTTCTTGCTCCTTACCGACGTCAGTAAAAGTTAATAATTGCATTACTTGTTGAAAGCAAATACCTCAAAGATTTTCATCTGTACTGTATTCCTTGCCTAGGCCCTGACCACGACGTACCTTGCTGTTGATTTTGTGCTTTATTTAATCAGCGCACTATCCGTCGTCGGTATATTTTTGCCTCTAAATATTTCGGTTCTCGGTTTAATTATCCAGAAATGATGTTGGTTAGCCATCCGACTTCCGGAATTTCGAAAAAACGCAGAAATAAAGACAGAGAGAGGCCATTGAGGTCCAAAACTGCAGACGATGCTTCTCATAAGCCAGTCGCCAGTTCACTGGTACTCAGTGAGGCCCTTTTGCAGCCCCTGATACCCGCTACTTCTGACTCGCAGGCCTATACTGAGACCCATTCAGAGTCTGTTATGCCGTGAGATACTTCATCTATGGAACCCGCAGATGTCTCTACCTTGGATGGGTCAGGAGCCGCTGTGCAGGCACCGGCTTCTGAGGTTGTATTCAGGCCTACAGACTTGCATATCAAACCAATTCCACCTTCAATACTAAGGCCTAAATCTCGATCTATGTCGAAAAAAACGATGCCCAGGCCACATGTTCAGGCCCCTATGCCTAAAAACAAATGATCAAAATGGCTGAAGATCTAATTACTCTTATCAGGGGTAGTCAAACCCCCCCCCCTTCTAAGAGGCCTAGACCTGAGCTTGACTATGAATCTGATAAGAATTCTGTTTTTTCTGACTCTTCTAATGACCTGGATTTGTCCATACCTACTTATGAGAATTCTGATGCAGAGGATTCCATTCCCTCTGCTTCCCCGCTGAGGATTTCTCTTTTGGTGAAACTTTACATACCTTACGGGAGCATTTCCACTAGGAAAGTCAGGAATTCTCTGATTCTATAAAGAGGCTTAGGGATTTTCTTCTTTTACCTCAGCATAGGCCTTTGGCTATACCTTCTGTACTGGACATTGTTGATGATGTGTTTTTGGAATCCAGTATGGCTCCTGATTCCCTGCCTCCAGCTCCTTGTAAACCTGACATATACTACAGGGTTCCTGAGTCCCACAAGTTCCTTTTCAAAAATCCTGTTGCAGATCCTGAAACCATTTCTCAAGGTCCTAAGGGCATTAAGGCTTCTACTGCTAAAAATCCTACCCCTTCTGATAGAGATTCCAGGGTGCTGGATAGATGGAGTAAAAAGGTTTATACTTCTGCAACCTTGGCTATCAGGGCTTTAAACTGCCAATTTCATATGTTAAAATATCAACAGCATATTACTGGACTGCTTAAACAGAAAATAATGTTGATTTCTGACTGTGTGGAAAATAAAGATTTACAGGATTTATTGCATTCTGCTGAACAAGTTGGAAAACATACTTTGCAATGTGGTTTTGATTCTTTAGAGACCTCTTGCAGGGCTGCTGTTACTGGCTCTGTGCTTAGAAGGCATGCTTGGCTTAAGGAGCAATCTCTGCTTGATCATGTTAAAGCAAAATTGTTGGATGCTCCTTTAAATCAGGACCGCCTGTTTGGCAATAAGGCTGAAGAAGTTTTAAAAAAGATGGAAGATAAGGCTAAATCTATGCAAACTGTAAAAGATTTCTTACAACTGCAACCTCCTAGATTTAGTAGGCACTGTCCTACTAAGAATTGGTCCTTTCCAGCTCCTTCCAGAACCTCTCAAGCCATATCTAGACACTCCAAAAGCACCAGGTTTCAGTCCCAAGGGACTCTCAGACCTAAGCAATGGGGAGCCTCCATTTTCAAATCTGGAAATAACAAGACACCCTCCTATGGTAAACAGTCTCAATGACTTACTTTTAAAATTACCAAGCACTTACCTTTTAGCCACCCCTTTGGGAGGAAAGATTGCTCTTCATGCAAAAAACTGGGAACTCATAACCCAGGACAAATGGGTTTTAAATAGTGGCCCAGGGATACAGATTTAATTTCCACACGTTGCCAACACCAAACGGGTGGCCAGACCTGCCCCCAAATCATTGGGCAGAGGCTCAGAAACAAGTACTTTCCCTCTTAAACATGGGGGCTATTCAACCGGTACCAGAAGAGGAAAAGGGACAAGGATTCTACTCCAGGCTCTTCCTGGTACCCAGAAAAGAGAAAACATGGTGTCCAATTCTGGACCTGTCTACTCTAAACACCTTTCAGGACATTCCAAAATTCAAGATACTGACTCTTCACCAGTTACTTCCTATGCTAGGCAAAGATGCCTGGTTGGCAACTCTAGATTTAAAAGAAGCTTACCTGCATATCCTTATCAGGGAATCTTGCAGAAAACACCTATGCTTCAAAGCAGGCTACTTGCATTATCAGTTCTCTGCACTGCCCTTTGGCTTGTCTACTGCGCCCAGGGTATTCACAAAGTGCTTGGCTCCAGAAATTGCATTTTGCAGGCAAATAAATATTCAAATATACCCATACCTGGACGATTGTCTAATTCAGGCAGAAAACCGGGCCATACTTCTAAATCATCTGGTGTTTGTAAAAAGGGTTCTAACTTGTCTAGGGTACACCATAAACAAAAATAAATCACAACTGGTACCCTCTCAAATTGCATTCCTGGGTGCAAGCTTGAATACAACTGCACAGATGGCTTTCCTCATGCCAGAAAAGCAAATTAATTTGGTAAATTACTTAAAACAAGTGGCCACAAAAACCCTGCTATCTGCAAGACAAATACTGCAAGCCTTGGGGTTCGTGGCCTCCTGCATTCTTCTAATTCCATATGCAAGACTGCGTATGAAGAAACTACAGTGGTACTTAAAAAGTCTATGGAGTCAACATTGTCACAGCCTGGAAACAATGGATTCCTATCATACCTTGCCTACACCTGGAGTTCCTATGGTGGGCAGAGGCCTGCCACCAAAACAAGGAGCTACCATTCACACTACCTCCTGCCACCCAAACCCTAACTACAGATGTATCAGACTATGCATGGGGGGGCTCACCTGACAGGGAAGTGCATTCAGGGCAAATGGAACCCAAATCAAATGCACCTACATATCAATCAAAAAGAAATGTTAGCTGTACAGAATGCTCTGACAGCCTTCAAGAACTACATTCTTCCAGGACAACTAATGGTAAAGACGGACAACACTAGGTTATGTGGTACATAAACAAGCAGGGGGGGTACACATTCCTACCCCCTCTGCAGACTAGCCATGGCAGTGTGGAACACGGCCTTGAGCTACCAAGTGCATCTACTAGCTCAATTCCTGCCAGGAAAATTAAATACACTGGCAGACGAACTAAGCAGAAATCTCATGGACCCACACGAGTGGAGACTGGAACCATGATTTTCAACATGTTGACAAACAAATGGGGGAGCCCAGACATAGATCTTTTTGCCTCCCCCCGGAACTACCAGTTGGACAAATTTTGCACAAGGATTCCCCACAAAAAAAAACCTGGAAAGTGGATGCTCTGTCCTTCATCTGGAAAAGCTATCAGTCTATGCCTTTCTACCTCTGCATCTACTCTGCAAAGTTCTGTTAAAAGTCAAACAGGACAAACCAAGAATGATTTTGATTGCTCCAGACTGGCCACGCCAACACTAGTACCCGCTCCGGCGCAGTGTCTCACAAATATCACCATGGCACCTGCCTCAGACACCTTCCTTACTGTCTCAGCAGGAGAACCAGATTCTGCACCCTCAGCTCTCAACATTGAACTTTGCAACTTGGCTAATCAGTTAAATTCACCCTTAGCATCCCTCACCAAACCTGTGATGGATGTCATCTTGGAGGCGAGAAGACTTAGTACTAGAAAATCTTATGCTGACAAATGGAAAAGATTCTGTGCTTGGAATCAGTCTCAAGGAATGAGCACAGCAGCACCCAATTTACCTCAGATTTTACAATACTTAACTGAGATGCTTCACATAGGCCTGTCTTTTTCCTCCATTACAATCCACACCTCAGCCATTTCAGCTCATTATAACACAGAACCTCCCCTCTTCTCTCATCCTCTGCTCAAGCAATACCTCAGAGGGGACAAAAACTTGAGACCACCCAGCAGAGCTCCAACCCCTGCCTGAGATCTTAATTTTGTATTGGAGAAACTCACTCTACCTCCTTTTGAGCCAGCTGCTACTGCAGACTTAAAATTTCTTTCTTGGAAAACAGCCTTCCTTTTAGCAATCACTTCAGCTAGAAGGGTATCTGAGTTTCAGGCCCTTATGGCAGTGGAGCCTTTCATCATATTTCATGCGGACAGGGTGTCACTCAGGACCAATCCATCCTTCATGCCCAAGGTGGTATCCAGTGTGGCTCTTAATCAGTCCATTCATTTGCCAACTTTCTTTCCCAATCCATAAAACAAAGGGGAATGGATTCTGCATTCATTGGATGTGCACAGGCAACTTAGATTCTACTTGGACAGGACTAAGACTCGAAGAAAATCTGAACAACTACTGGTAGCATTTTCTGCAGGGGCAGAGGGAAATGCTATTTCAAAACAAACCATTTCTAAATGTATAAGCCATTGCATTCATTTCTGCTATAAGCACCATGGAAAACCTATCCCCCAGGGGGTCAGATCTCATTCCACCAGGGCTGCATCTACTTCTGCAGTTTTTCTCAGAGGTGTTCCTACCAGGGATATTCTAGAAGCTGCTACCTGGAGTTCTGTACATACTTTCACCAAGCATTATCATTTACCAATTTTCTCTAAATCCAGAGCTGGCTTTGCCACTGCTGTCTTGCAGGGACTTATAGCTGGTCCTAATGCTGTATAAATCCATCCTCCCAACCATAGCTTTGTGAATCTACCCAAATGTAATGACTGCAACAGTGAAACACAAAGAACATAGTACAGTTTTGTACACTTACATAAATGTAGATGTTCAAGTGTATTCACTGTTGCAGTCCTGGTTACCCTCCCTCCAGCCCCCTGTTTTTTCTCTGACTATACCTCTACTTTCTGTAACTATGCTTAAAAGCCTTTTTGGAGTATTTGCTTTTGGTTGGAGGTATATTTGTGTTTTAAATTTTATTTTGCTCCCCATTCGGGGGGCACCTGACATCTGGGGCAAGAAAAACTGAGGTAATGATGTTGGCTGCATGTTTTATACCCCTGACGACCTGACGTCATGGAAGAAGGGACAGCATCCGATGCAGGACCCAAGACTTTGTTAATCAGGCCAACTGAGGGCAACCTGCCAGCAGATTACCCAAATGTAATGACTGCAACAGTGAATACACTCTAACATCTACATTTATGGTAAGTGTACACAACTGTACTTTGCCGTTTGCCTAATTGCCTTCCTTGCTACTGGGATTTTTTTCTTCTTGCAGTTAAGCAGTTTGTGTGCAGTTAGTGTATTGTTGATCCATGATGTTAGTCTTTATCCCTGTTAGTTGCGTTTTAGTTTGATTCTGCTGTTGATCTGATTATTGATTCCTTTCGTGTGCTGTGTTAGTATGCCAGAGAAGGCTTCAGGCTTCTGCAAATACACTGAATATGGACACAAGCTACTTCCTTAAGATTCCCATGAAAAGTATGTTTACTGCTTGGTGTGGCCCAGTTGGATGAAGACTGAGGCATGTGTCTTTTGGAGCCAGGGTATTGGTTAACAGGTGGGACAAGTTAGTTTTGAAGAGGCTTCTTTCTCCCTTTTTCTTACCAGATGCCTCTTCTCTTGGTTCTCCCTCTTCCACTAAAACTGTAGGAAAGAGCATTAAGGCTAGAAAGAAAGATTGGAGAGAGAGAGAGAGGATATGTATCGAAAACATCCAGCTGAGTTTTTGTAGCCTCTGAAACAGTTCAGTAGGCCTTAAGGCCATCTGCTGCTTCTGTCTTGCTGTGGATCTGGCTTCAGCATCTCCTTGGTACTGATTGCTAGTCCAACAGACACTGATGTCTGAACTCTGTCCTGGCTCTCAGAGATGGAATCCCTTCCTGGCTGTGGCTCTGGTTTGTTCAGCTCCTGTCACAAATTGCTTAGGTGTCTGTAGACTTGGAGTTCTCACCAGAGTCTTCATCATGGGTCTTGGTCTTCATCTTTCAGAGTCCAGGATTTGATCAAACACCTGCACTGGCCTACTAAACTGCACTGTACTGCTTCATCTAGATCTGCTCTGTCCACGTGGAGTCTTAGGGAAGTTTGATTTGGACAAGATGTGGACATTCTTGAAATCCCAGATTGGCCCGGGAATCATTCATTCTCCCTCTGCTCTGAGAGTGGAGAGAGCTGGATTTTCCACACTTCAGTTTGCCTCCTCCTGTCCATCCTTTGGAACAGATGTCTTTAGGACTGAATCCTGTGCAAGTGGTTCCTCCAGCGCTGACTCCTACTTTGATTTACTTGACTCTGGGTCAGTTGGTGCTGTCTGCATCTCTGAGCCAAGGGATCAAGGCTGAGATCCCTGGGTAGGGATTGATTCCAAGGCTGTTTGAGCCGTCCTTGCCCCTGGGCACTTCTGCCCTGTACAGCTCAACCTCCGATCTCTACTTTGGATCCAACCTGGGTCAGGAGCTGTGAATGGGTACTTTTCCTAGATCTACGGGTTGAGAAAGATCCTTTTCTCAGTTGTCTGGCCTCTGCATTATCTTTAGAGGTTGTGCAAAAGATTTTGTCCTGCTTGGAGGACTAGTTTATTTTACACGTGTCAAATTTTTCCTGATGATCTTATCTCCCTGGGACTTCAGTCTTTCTTCATCATTGTTAAAGGACAGCCTGCAGTTCAAGGTCTGAAGCAGATCCAGGGCACCCAGCAACAACCTTGAATTGATGAAATAATGGAATTTAGTCCACCAAACCCCCTTCCCTTAAAATGTTGGTGTCTGTTGAGGCCTTCATTGCAGGCCTATCCATGTCTTGAATAGTAACCCCCTTCTGATGTGCTTATTCTGTTAGTGTTCAGAATGTCATGGAGAGAGCCTGTTGTTGTGGAGTCTATTCGTCAGAAGCTGGACAAAATCTTAGTTGCACCCAAGAATGACTTATTGGAGCAAGCATCCTGCAGTCAATGCCATTGCTGTATTTACCAAAAGGTAAATCTGGGGAGGGAATGCAACTTTCCAGACTATGAACAGAGTGTCATGGGCATTTGACCAATTTGTAAAGCCCACGTTTCAGCTATGTTTGCTGTCTGTGTACTGAACTATTTTGCATACCTAACTAGGCTTCAGAGGGACTGGATCAATGAAGTCTGTAAGGCAGTGGCATCCCAAATGAGTGTTTTAAGTCCTTGGAGGCTGAGTAGGCCACCATTTTGTGTGTATCAAATGTATCCCTGCTTCTTAATTCCAACATAGCAGATTGTACAGCTCAGAAGGCAGGCTCAGACACTCCTATGCTTCAAGGCAAGTTTCCTTAACGTCCCCTTTGAGTCCACTTTATTTGGGACTAAAGTTAAGGACACCCTGACCAGGAATAAATAGGATGATAAGATACGGTCTACTCTTGGACTTTGCTTTTCCAACCATCAGAGGACCTTTCCATGAAAGTGTGGGGTGGGGGAATAGCTGTTCTTCCTAAAGTCTCAACAGCTTACAGTGGGCACTCAGGTGATTGTGTCCTGCCATGGTAGGGGGGGGGCACTTCAATGGGTGATGCCTTAGGGACAGGGGTGGTCTACAAAATCAGGGTTTAAAGGGGCCCTTCACCTGCAAGCCCTTTAAGCACTCCAGAAGATTTGCCTAACTGCTGTACTCCTTAGGCAGTTGGAGGGATGCTTTGTTCTCCATCTTCAAGCTTGGGAGGCCATCACTTCAGATGCCTGAGTGTTGGGAGGTTGTACCATTCCATCCCTTCCAGATGTTGCATCCCATCAGCAATGGGAGTCAGCAGTAGAGATTCAAAAACTGTTCTGAGACAGCCATCCAGGAGGCACCACCAGACCAGAGAGTATCCAGGGTCTGTTCAGAATTATTTTTGGTGCCCAAGAGAAGCAAGGACCTTGGGCCCATTTTGGATCTACACACACTACATAATGTTTGTCAAACTTAACAAAATCTGGATAAGTGCTGTCCATTCTTCCTCTACTGAGGAAGGTGATTGAATGTGCTCTGTGAACTTCAAGGGTGTATACTGCTGTGTAAAGAGTAGTAAGGCATTCCAGAAGGCTTCAGTTACCAGCTCCTAGCCGGAAGTACAATCTGTTTTGAGCACCGACCTTTGACCTCATCACAGCCTCTTGGGTGTTTACTAGATGTAAACAGTGGTGTAAATTTTGCTCAGTCTGAAAAGCATTCCAGGTTTCCTTGAATATAAACAAATGGCTCCTTGCAGTGACTTCAAGGACTTCTCTAATTTGGGAATAAGATTCCTTGCTCCATCTTTGCCTCTCCTTGGGTAGTAAAGTGAATTTTGAGAAGTCCATTTGAGAACCAATGCAGGCTCTGGAGTTTATAGAATACTTTTGGACACTATGAGATTGGCACACTTTCTCCCTCAAGATTGTTATCCCTACATCTTCAGGTCCATCAAATTGTTCTGCTTCAGAAGCCACCCACTAGCTTCTCCAGTTCCTAAGGTCGATGGCTGCCACCATATCACTTTTTTTTGTCATGTTCTTCTTGAGGGTTCTGCAGTGAAGATTTTCAGTCCAGTTGTGTATAATGACTCATCCTGTGCATTTTCCTTATGAAGATTTGTCATCACATTTTGTTGTGGTTGACATCTGTCCATGTTCCCTGTAGATGTCTGTTCTTCCCCAGTCTGCAGATGCTTCCCTCCTGGTGTGAGCAGGCATCAAAATGGGAAGACTTCTCAAGGTAGATAGTCCCAATTAGAGGCCCATCAGCACCTCAGTGTTTTGGAGATAAGTGGTCCTCCAGGCTTTGCATGCTTTTCATGACTCCCTCCCCGAGGTGTGATCTATATCTAAACTGACAACATGGCAGTTGTCTGGTACAGCAACAAACAAGGGGGAACTCTTTCCTATCCCCTGTACCTAGAGGCCATGAGGGTATGGTAGTGGGCTGTCTTGATGCTCTCATAGCAATGCACATCCCGGAGCAATCCAGTATCCCAGCAGAGAACATGAACAGGAATGTTTGATGCCTCAAGAGTAGTCCCAAAGTCAGTCACTGGATGCATATATTTTCTGCCACTGGGGCCAGCTTTGCTGTGACCCCATGCAATATGACCTGCAGCAGTTTTTGTTTGTCCTGATCCCTTACATGGGTCTGTCACCGAGGAGCACTTTTGCCCTTGGCCCCGTGTCTGCTTTACATTTACCCTCCATCTCTTTTAATAATAAAGTTCCTGTAGAAAGCTGATTGTTGCAAGGCAACTGCGATCCTCGTAGTCCTTTTTTGGCTCAGGCAGGTCTTGTTCCCCTATCTCTGTGGCCTTGTATTTCAGATCAGCTTCACCCAAATTTAGAATCCCTCCGATTGACTGCTTAATTTCTCCACCTCCAATGATGGCCAGAGGTTCCAAGCCATCTGGTAGTGGTACGTGTCCTTTCTTCATCTCAGAAGCTTACCACTAGGAATGTTTATGGTAGTAAGTGGAGAGGAGTCAGAAATTTGGGCCATTTCAAAAGGTCTGGACCTTTTTCTGTCCCTTTAGATGCTATTTTAGATTTTTAGTTAGTCTCTTCCAGTCTGGGGCTTACTGCTATTGTATTAAGTTTCAGCTGGCAGACATTTACAATTTCCATGTCCCATTTCCAGTGGGAGGCACAGGAATACCTACAATCTAAAGCAGTTAGGGAGTTCTTTGTCCTCCCAGAACAGAAGCATGTGGCTATTCCTGCTGTATTGGAGGTGGTAGAGGATGTTTTTATGGACTGTTCCCTGAATACAGATTCTCTACCTCCAGACAATCAAAACCAGACAGGTTTTACAGGGTGCTGGACTTGCATAAATACCCCTTCAAAACCCCCCTCTGATGAGCCAGAAGTTGTCAATCCAGGTCCCAAGGGAGCAAGAACCAGCTCTTCAAAGAACCCTTTGCCTACTGACAAACAAGGCGGGGCCTTTGATAGATTTGGTAAAACGGTTTACACTTCTACTACCATAGCAATGAGGGCCCTTAACTCCCAGTTTCATATGATAAAATACCAATAAAGTATATTGAATAAAATGAAGCAAAAGTTGTTTTCCCTAGGACAAGAACATTTCTATGAATTGTTGGGTCTTTGCCATTCCAGCTTCCAGGTGGCAAGACTCTCTCTACACTGTGGCTATGATGCTGTGGAGGTCTTTAGCCAAGCTGCTGTTTCTGGCTCTGTCATTAGAAGGCATGCTTGGCTTAGGCAACAGACTGTACCCAAACATGTCAAATCCAAATTTCTGGATGCTCGCTTGGATAAGGACTTCCTTTTTGGCCTAAAAGTTGAGGCTTTGCTAAAAAATTTGGAAGATATAGCAAAATCTATGCAAACTGTCAAGGACCTCTTCCAAGTTCAGCTTCCTAGGTTTAGCAGGAATTTTTTTCCCCCTCATTCTAAAAGTGGTCAGAGGAAGCCTCAGAGGGAAAGGCCTCAAAGGCAGCAGCAATCACAAAGGCCTAGGCAGTGGACTTCAGGCTGGGGTGTTCTAGGCCACAGGGTTCTAGGTCACAGGGCCCTGGTAGAGAGAAGCAATGACTCTTCCTTTCCCCTACCCACACCTCACCCTTTCCAGGAAAGTTAGCAGGAAGGCTATCCCTGTTCAAGCAAAATTGGTCCCCATCACGTCAGACAAGTGGGTTCTGAAAGTTCAGACCGTTACAAGTCAACTTTCAAAGAGCCATTAAGATACTCAGGTTACCTGTATGTTCCACAAAATCAAAGAGCAGAGGCCCTTTCTCAGATTCACAACCTATACTCACAGGGCTTAGTGGAACCAGTACCAGATAATTAGAGAGAGGTTTGTACTCCAGGCTATTCCTGGTTCCCAGAAAGGAACACTGTTGGTGTCCTATTCTAGACATGTCCACCCTCAATCAGTCCCTGCTGGTACCAAAATTCGATATCTTGACTTCAAAAATTTCTTCGCATGATAGCCCCTCATGCTTTAATGGTCACCTTAGACCCAAAAGATGCTTGCTTACACATTCCTATAGAGGAATCTTGCAGAAGTTTTCTTTGTTTCAGAGCACATACTAGTCACTTTTAATTCTCTGCACTGCCCTTTGGCTTATCTGCTGCTCCAGGGTCTTCACAAAGTGTTTAGCTCCTGTGATTGCCTTCTGCAGAACAACAGATTCAAATGTACTCCTATCTAGATGACTGGCTTATTCAAGCCACAAGTCGGTCAGAGCTCCTCAAGGATCTGGCCTCCACTCAGACCCTCCTCACCTTGGGGTTCACAGTACATCTACACAAATCCAACACAGACCCATCCACCAGGGTAGTCTTCTGGGGGCTCCTGGACTCCTCCATTCAAAAGGCCTTCCTTCATCCAGGAAAGGTCTCCTGCTTGACTCAGTACTTACAAAACATCATGCAGAGACCATGCCTCTCAGCCAGCGAATTTCTCAAAGCATTAGGCCACATGGCATCTTGTATCCTCATGATCCCTCCTGCAAGGCTAGACATGAGGAAGTTCCAGTGGTAAACTAAATGGCTTCAGTGGTAGGGAGATATAGAAAATAAAAGTCGATCCAATACATTGAATAATTTAGTAATGAATAATTTAGTAATTTATTAACACAACAATAAAGAAAAAAAAAAAAAAAAAAAAAATATATATATATATATATATATATATATATATATATATAGTAGTGAACAATCATATATATATTATTTATTAATTTTTTTTTATTGTTGTGTTAATAAATTACTAAATTATTCATTGTATTGGATCGGCTTTTATTTTCTACATCTCCCTACCACTGAAGCCATTTAGTTTACTGTGGTTTTTAGTGTTACCAGTTTGTGAAGTTCCAGTGGTGCCTCAAGAATCTATGGTGCCAGCACTCAGTCCCTGGAGACTTCAGCTGATCCCTTGCCTCAAGGAAGAGTTTGCATGGTGGACACAGGCATGTGCCCAGAACTTGGGTCTCCCCTTCAGGTTCATCCATCAGAGCCAAAATTTAACCACAGATGCTTCACAGACGGTCTGGGAGGAGGTCTCATTTCCAACGCGTTCAGTCTCAGGGTAAATGTGAATATCACTTCAGAAAAAGCACATAAATTGGAAAGAACAGATGGCAGTGCAAAAGGGTCTAGTAGTTTTCAAAGATAAGTGGATACCACAGATGCTACTTGTCAAAACAGACATGACAGTCATGTGGTACATAAACAAGGGGGCACCCATTCTTGCCCTCTTTTTCAGCTAGTCATGTAGGTGTTTTCTGGGGTTGCACCTCATGGCACAGTACCTCCCTGGTACTCAAAACACCCTAGCAGATCTTCTCAGCAGGAACTTGGATCCCCATAAGTGACATATCCATCGGGGAAATATTTCTCAGCATAGTCCATAAATGGTGATCACCACAGATAGACCTCTTTGTCACAGGAAAATGCTCAACTGAAAATAATCTGTTCTAGAAGCAAACTACCCACAGCCTGGAGGACACACACTTTTTTCATCCTTTGGAGCCACGTGTTCCTTTATGCATTTTCTCCATTGCCTCTACTTCTAAGGATCCTTCTAAAAATCAGGGAAGGTGGCCCAAGGGCCATCCTGATAACCCTAGACTGGCCCAGACGGCACTGGTATTCTCTGCTACTAAGTTTAACCAGTGAAAAAAACATGGCAGTTACTCAGTGTGTGGACCTTCTAACTCAAGACAAGGGGAGGTTTGTGCACGTCAGCCTACAGACTCTCAAACTCAGCCTGGATAATGCACCAAAATACTACTCTGAGTACACCCTAAGCAGACAATTTAAAAACATTCTCAGAGGCTAGAAGGCAAAGTGTTAGGAATTTCATACTCTGTCAAATGGAAAAGATTCTCCATTTGGTGTCAGCAGCAAGGCCTCAGTTCTAACTCAGCCAATATCTCAGCCATTTTAGATTACCTGGCTACCATGATGGATAGAGGCCTATCCTTTTATTCTATCAAAATCCACTTCTATGTCATTTCAGCCCACATCCCTACTCTTCCTCCTATCTTTTCCCACCCCCCTGATGAAACAGATCCTTAAGGGAGTGGTTCACATCAGACCTCCCAGGAGATAACCCACACCTCCTTGGGACCTCAGTTTTGTTCTAGAAAAATTAACGCTACCCCCTTTGAGCCCATAGCTTCTGCTGATTGGAAATTCTTAACATGGAAGACTTCCTTTTACTGGCTGTTCCCTCAGCTATGAGGGCCTCTGAGGTGCACGCTCTCATGGCAGTGGAACCATTTCTCATACTTCACCCAGACACTCACTCTGGACTAATCCATCCTTTATGCCCAAGGTGGTCACGGACACCTCAATAAACCAAGCCAGACACTTGCCCACCTTCCTTCCCCAAGCCTCAGAAATGGGGAAATAATCCTTCACTCCTTGGATGTGCACAGACAGCTTTGCTACTATCTTGCCAGAACTAAATCTTTCAGAAAATCAGACCAACTCTTTGTCCATTGTCATTGGTTCTGAAGGGAAACCAGTCTCTAAACAGACTATCTCCAAGTGGATCTACCACTGTATTTCCTTTTGTTACAGCCATCATGGCAAAAAGCCTCCAGAAACTGTAAGGATTCACTCCACTAGGGCCACTTCTACCTCAGCTGCCTTCCTTGAAAGGAGTACCTACCAGTGACATTTTGGAAGCTGCTACCTGGCCATCTGTGCATACCTTTACCAGACACTACCACTTACCAGCCTTCTCCAAGTCTAGAGCAAGTTTGACACTGCCATCTATCTTGCAAGATGTCCTCTCTTCTCCATAATCTACCTTCCACCCTCATCTCAGCTTTGGGAATCATCCCACAAGTCAGGACTGCAACAGTAAAACACAAAGAACATAGTACAGTTGTGTACACTTAGCATAAATGCAGATGTTAATGTGTGTTCACTGTTGCAGTCTTCTTTCCCTCTCTCCTCCCTCTTTTGCCTACAGTAGTAGTCTGCTTCTGGTTTCTTCACTAACCAGAGGACCCTCTGAGTGTTCACCCTACAGGCCCCTTTTGATACCTTTGTCCGTTGCTTATAGTTCTTCCTGGGGGCTCCTACTTTCTAAGGGGCAAAAAAAAAAAAAACTGATAGCATGGTGTTGGCTGACTCCCTTTATACCCAAACATACTGACATTGGTGTAGGGCATTTGCCAGCCTTAAGAGGAGGGTGATTCTTACTCTGGTAGTCGGACAAGCCAAGGGTCTCCACAGCAGGAAATCCCACAAGTCAGGACTGCAACAGTGAATGCACTCTATCATCTACATTTATGGTAAGTGTACAGACATGTACTTTTCTCCTCGGACCTCCCATGGGGAATCTAGTTCCACCTTAAGATCTTTCACTTTTTAGTACAAGTTTTAACCAAGGCACCCTTTTATCCTGATGCGACTGTAGATTTAAAGATCCAATGTCTCTTCTCTCCAATCCTCAATGGGTGAGTTATTGCATCTGTCTCTGATCCAACTTCAGCCACTCTCAGACTTTGGATCCAGTTTTGGGCTCCTCCACTGACCTATAACCCCCTGCAAAGGAGTGAGATACTCAGATTTGCTATGAATATGGTATCCTTTGCTCAGGCTTGTTGGTCAGATAAGTGAGTTTTTGTGGTGATTTCTCATTTTCTCCTTCTCAGAATCTTATCTCCAGGTCTTTTGACCTTTCTTTATCCTGATCTAAAGAAAAAAAAAATATATAGAAATATACTTTCAGATAAAGAAAGTCCCTTCCTTTTTACCTCCCTGACCTTGCCTGTTGGCACCTTTTTTATAGTTGGTAGGTATAACTGATAGTTTTGGCATTTAGTGTTTTAGTGTACTCAAACAAAAATATAGCAAGGTCTTACTGCAGCACACAACACTGAGACATCGGGTGTATGAGTAAGCACTTTCATTCCCTTTATTAAATCAACAGAACTTCATCAGATACTGTCCATTACGTACATCCTACATTTACATACAAAACTATTGCCAACAACCAGTAATTGCAGTTCTCTAATTAAAATTGTTAATCATGCACTAATACTGTTTGAAATCCCTATCCACTCTTGAAACACAATTCAGTGTATTCTAAACATTTCAAAAATGATACATCATTGATGCTTCATTAATAATTCAATAATAAACAGTCATAAAACACAATGCAATATGACAGTCATGGTGTAACCCCATAAAAACCCAAATAGTGTCTAAGGTTATGTAAATGCATTGACATACATGTAATATAATATCACAAATATATGGATAACTGTACAATCTAAAATATTTTTCTAAGATAGAATAAATAAAAAAATATATGTATATATTAATTGTGGCTAATTTGTCATGATGATCCACCAAACATACTGAGCCCTAACTATGTTAGACCCTATCTGCTTTTAGAGTCAACAAACTACTAATTGATATCCTATCATTAAGCCCTGGGAAGTGAGTAGCGTTAAGTAAAATCTGCCATTGTGTTTCCTTGTATTCTAGGAAACTAGACCAATTCCCCCCATGTTCCTGTCTGACCACCTTTTCCAAGAAGCAAAAGAAACTTTTTGAAATTCGGAGCATGTTACACTGTGCCTATACAAAGCATTAGACTGTCATACTTTTTTATTGCATGTGTGTGTTGATATATCCTTTTCCGTAATTGATTCTCCATTTTCCCTATATAAAAAGCAGTGCATGTCAGACATAAAGCGACATAAACTACCCCTCTGGTGTTACAATTGTATTTTCCTTGTACCGGTAAAACTCTATTAAACCCTTCAAGGACAATATGTCTGCATTCTTTACAGGATTTACATTTGCTCATAGTCCCCTTTTGAAAAAATGTTTTATTAGTACTTCTTTCAAAAATATTTTTCATATCCATACCCCTTCTGAAAATTATCTTTGGTGATTCCCTAGTTTATCGGTTAAACCGAACGCTCCAAAAACTCACACAAATTCTTTTCAACAATTTGTCTAATATTGGGGGAATAATAATCATATGTAAAAGCACAACAGGTGGCATTGTCATCCTCCTTGTTTGTTATATTCATATCAGGATTCGTCAAAAGGGAGGCATATGTATCCACCCTCTTTTCTAACACGTACGCCACTTTTCTATCAATTAAGGGCATTGGATAACACCCAACCTTGAACCTTTCTTTCAGTTTAGCTATTTCAATTTACTTGTTCTTCCTCTATTGTCAATCTTGATAATCTCACCATCTGTCCTTTCACCAAATTCCTTTTTTTGCCAGAAGGGGTGATTAATTTCAAAATGAAGGTAACTGTTTGAGTTAGTTGGTTTCCTGTAAATGGACGACTCAAAACAGTTCTCGTTCCTATTCTTATAAATGTGAACATCTAAGTAATTATAGCCTTCATCTTACTAGTAAATGTTAGAAACTCAGTGATACTATTCATATAATGTATAAATTGTGGAATTTCACTCATTCCACCATCCTATAAGATTAAAATGTCCAAAAATCTATAATACCTGTAAATGTACTTGAAGTCAGATTAAAAAATCATCTTGCATAACCATAACACTGTTTTGCAAATACTGGGGCCGCTATGTTACATTAAAAATGATAAGTTGGTAATATTGTAATAGGGAATGGATGGCAAACTAAAACAGGTTCATGGTTACTAGGCATCTTATCCAAAGGAGGACATACTCAGGACTGCATCACCCCACCCTCTTAAAATCCAGTGCAGTATCCGCAATACATCTACATGCTGGGAATAGAACCCGCAGCCTTCTGCAGCAAAGCAAAAGTATGCTACCTGCTGTGCTAGTCTGACACTGCTTTGAACCTCTAAACACACAACAGTGATACCATTTGCTAAGCAAAACAGTTGCATATTTTGAGTAGAGGATTCAGACTCTTGTTTCCTGTAGCTAAGGTACCAGGGCTTGAGCCTAAGCAAATTACTAACCACCTAACTAATTAGGGCATTTCACTGTCTCACACACACCTCAACCTTTTAATGCAAGAAATCTGGGCAAGGTCTAAAATAAACAGGAACAGATTATTTCTCTCATGAACTTAGAAAATTGCTAGAATAACAAGATTTTTGTTAGTATGCCTTTTTCTAAAGGATACTAAACCTCAAATATCTGTCATTATTTAGCAACTTCAGTCTTTTTATGAGGGAAAAAAAACATATGGGGCAAAAATCTGGACATTATGCAAAAACCTGGGCAGTTGAGGGGTATGCTACCTATCTTACACACACCATACATCTCAACCTCTTAGCATAAGAAGTATGGGCAAAGCCTACCATAGTGTGTGTGTGTGTGTGGGGGGGGGGGGGGGGGCAAAGGCCTAAAACTAGGGACACATTTTAAATACTGCTCTTATAAATTCAGAAAGTTGCTAGAATAACAGGATTTGTGTTAGAATGCATTTTCTAAAAGATATGAAGTCTGCAACTAAACTCAAATGCATGCCATTAGTTAGTAACTTTAATCCTTAGATCATCCTGGTGATTTCTCAAAAAAAAAGAAAATTTTTATGAGGAACAGACCAAACAATATAAGGCAAAAATCTGGACATTGTGTGAAAATATGTACAGTTGAGAGGTATTGCACACATATACCCCTACCTCCCTCTTAGACCCTCCCTATACATCTCAACCTTTTAGAGCAAAAATACGGATAAAGACACACAATGGAGGGGGAACAAATGTCCAAAAATAGGGACACATTTTAAATATTGCTCTTACAAACTTAGAATGTTGATAGAACAGCGAGTTTTGCATTAGTATGAACCTTCCAAAGGATATGAAGTCTAAAGCGCAATTGTCTGCCATTATTTGTCTTAATCCTCAATAATTTTCCAGGGATTGCCAGAAAAACAATTTTTTTATGAAAAACAGACCACGGATGTGAGATTAAAGTCTTGACCTCCTGTGAAAGTCTGGACATTTCACTCACACACACACGACTGGTGTCAGAACCATTGCCTTAAGCTCAATGCCAAAAAATGTCATCTCCTTTGGGAAAAACCCGGTTCCCATGAATTACCGCATTGATGGTAGTCCACTGAACACAGAAGTCATTATAAGAGATCTGGGAACACAGGTTGACAGCAACCTCTCTTGATTACCACATTGCCACTGTGGTCAGAAAGTCCTATGTGGCACATCTCATTGCTAAGGGAAGAAAGAGGTCATTGTCTCCATCTACTCTTCCCTCATTAGGCCAATTATCGAGTACAATACCCCATTTGGCATGTACCTCACTAGACATCTGCAACAACTGGAGAGGCTGCAAAAGTACCTCACAAAGAGGATCCTAGGCCTTAAACACTTGCCCTATATGGACAGACTCAAAAAAACTCCAACTATTCTCTGTCTCATATCACCTACTTAGTGGCAATCTCTGCTTGACTTATAAAGCCATGTCTGACCCAGCGCTGTTAGAAATGCTACATCTAAAGAAATCCCAATCCCTCCACACCGCACATTCCAGAGACCTCAACCTCATTACCACAATTAACAGAACATGCTGGAGGGACAGGTTCATAACCCAGAGACTGCCCATGCTATGGAACAGACTTCCCATACATGTCAAGCAGAGCACCTCGCTGACCCTCTTCAAGAGAAATCTTGATGAGTGGATGGGAAACAGAAAATTCATCCCGGGGATAACACCAGTGGCTCTACTCGACAGACGTTCTGGGAACTAAGGTCGGGTGGCACTATGCCAGGGTAATCCTATGGCTAGGCTTGTAAAGGCCTCAGGGCCATTAGCCTAGTACACACCTATGAACCTACCTACTAATTCTGCACAAACACACAGAGACCTACGCATCTAAGATATGTAAGGAATAAAAAATCTATAAATAGTTTGTTTGGAAAATATGTAAAACAAATGTTGCATGGCATGGATTTTATTGCATATATGTTGTACTTAATTCAAAAAATGTTTTTATTTACATTAAGTCCAGTTTCAACATACAATTTTTATACTACTTATTTTGTCCATTAGCTTGCCCACTGCCATGGAGTTTGCAGAATATTTTTCTTGGACAACTTTTCCTTAGCAGTTTTTACTGTCGTATCTTGATGAATGATGCATCACTGCTATAACTACATCCTCTTAACTTGTGTCAAATGTTACTGTGTTATTTAATTATAACTTCATATTACAGGCCATCATCTAACTGGAATGAACAATGACCTTTGTCCATCACACTAATTCTTCACAACTCTTTTTCTTACACAATGTCTTCACTTTGAGTTGATATTTCTTTTTTTTCCAAAAACATTTTTATTTTGTTTTGATAATAAACATGAATAGATATACATTTAAAGCATACACTAAAACTATATCACAACTGTTTACACTATGTACAATCATTCATGATAAACATTTGTTTTATCCATGAAAAATTATCAGTATTTATCCAATACATTTTCCAGTTTTTGCCATGCTATTTTTTTTGTTATATTAGATGTTCTGTAGCAAATGGTTTGCATTTCCTTTTTACAGATTTTGCTAAAGTGATAAACTCGACAAAAACAGCCCTTGTTTACTTTTCCAGTTAGATGTAATCATTTTTCTGGCTAGTGCTAAAATTGTCCAAAGGACCGGTATCTGATATTTGGGTACATTAAGTAGAATCAGTGATTTGATAGTTATCAGACCATAAAGCATTTGTGAAGTGTCTAAAATCTCTCCAGTATTGAATAACAGTTGTACATTCATAGGTAGGTACTAGGCTATCTGCCCTGAGGCCTATATAAGCCTAGCCAAAAAGGTTCCCTGGCTTTCGCCACCCAAGAAAATAATTTTCCTGTGCCCCTGTTCAGCAGAGCCACAGAAGTGATTCCTGTGGTGAATTTCCTATTTTGCGTCCAATCGTCAAGATTTTTCTTAAATAGGGCTAATGAGCTTTGTTTGACATGAATGAGTAGTTTGTTCCAGAGTATGGGAAGTCTATGGGACAGGAATCTATCCCTCCAGCATGTTCTGTTTATTGTGGTGATGAGGTTTAGGTCCCTGGAGTGTGTGGCTCAGAGAGATTAGGATTTCTTTCAGTGTAGCATGTCCAACAGCTCTGGGTTTGACATAGCTTTGTATGTTAGGCAGAGATCGCCTCCGAGTAGACGATATGCGACCGGGTAGAGCTGGAGTTTTTTAAGGTAGTCAGCATATGGCATCTGTTTGAGGTTGGTAATCCTCTTAGTGAGGTATTTCTGTGGCCTTTCCAATTGTAGATGTCTTGTGAGGTACATGCCAAATGGGGTGTTGTACTCTATAATGGGTCTGATGAGGGATGAGTAGAGAGGAACAATGACCTCCTTTTTTCTGGAGCAGAACCCTTTTGTGATGGTGTGCCACAAAGAAGGATTTTCTGATTACAGTGGCGATGTGACTATCAAAGGAGAGACTACTGTCCACCTGTGTCCCAAGGTCTCTTATCACACTTTTGGCATTTAGTAGGCTACCGCCTATGTGGTAGTTTATGGGTACAGAGTTTTTCCCAAAGGGGATGACAGTGCACTTCTTGACATTGAGCTTGAGGCCATGACTTTGTCACTAAGCATCTGTCACCGTGAAGCCCCTTTACAGAATGTGCATATCATTAGGCAATTCTGTTATGACTCCTAGTTTGCAGTCGTCTGCGAACTTCATTAGCCAAAGACTTTCTGTGTTAGCCTGAACTTCAGAGAAGTAGATGCCAAACAGGAGAAGACCCAGGACTGAACCCTGTGATAATACACTTGTCACTGGTCTGAAGTATGATTTGCAATCCGCTACTTTCACTGTGTGGGTTCTGTCAGTGAGCCAGTTGGCTACCCATCTTGTGATATAGGGATTTATGCCCAGTTTAGTGAGTTGATTTTTCCAGAGTGAGGGATAGTGTTGAAAGCCTTGGTTAGGTCAAGATAGGTGGTGTGCACCACCTTACCCTCGTCCACAGCTCTGGTGACTGCTTCAAAGAAGTCAGTCAGATTTAGGAGGCATGATCTACCTTTTACAAACTCAAAACTGAGTGGGGTCCAGAGTTTGGAGGTTACCTATGTCTTTGTTTATAAGCTCCAAGATGATGTGTTCCATGGCCTTGCAGACCAGGCTCATCAGGCTAATGGGGCAGTAGTTCCCAGGGTTTCTGGTGGCACCCCCTTTGTGGAGTGAGTTAATCGTTGCTGTGCATCATTCAGTAGGCACAAAGCCTGAAGTGAGGCTATGATTGAACATGGTACTTAGGTGGGGTGCCAGTTCATTCTGTAATTCATGCAGAATGCAGCCTGGGATGTTGTCTGGTCCCATGGATGCTGTTTTCTTGACTTTGGAGAGTGCGGTCTTTACTTGTTCATTTGTGATTACAGGGGCTTTACATTCTTCAGGTATTGAGATGGGCCCTTTTGGGGGGTGAGAGGGGGTAAAGTTAGCACTGAACCTGTCTGCCAAGATGTTGGCAATATCCGTTAGTTCTATTGTGCTGTAGCTCAGAGCAGATCTGAGTGTTGTCATTGAGATTCTTGACATTAACTGTAGAATGCCTTGTGGTTGTCTTTAGAATCAGTGGCAATTTTATTTTCATAACTAGCTTTGGAAGATTTTATGAGGGATCTCAGCTTCTTACTGAGGCTGACCAGGGAGGTTTTCCAATTATGGGATTTTACTCTTTTTTTTCTCTTTCCTTCTGTTATAGAGCTTGTTTATGACAGGGGGCCACTAGATTGGCTTCCTTTTTTTGGGGATGGCACGATCCATGCACTCGTGTATGTGCTTATGCAGTGCATTTGTGTAAGATTCCACAGTCATACCTCTATTTTCTGTCTGCATGGGTATAGTGTCGTTTGCCACTTTTGTCTTAAGCAGCATGAAGTTGGCTTTGGAGAAGTTATTTTATGGTGGTTTCCTTGATGGGGGGTGGGGGCGGGATATTGATGTGTAGGGTGATTAGCTTGTGGTCTGATTGACCAGTGAGAAGTTGACCTTTGGCGTGGAACATCGGTTTCCCATATTGGTAATAACCAGGTACAGGATATTGCTGCCCCTGGTGGGGGTATGGACAAGCTGATCGAAGGTGTTGGAATTTATGAATTCCAGAAAATGTTGAGCAAATGAGTTTGTACATGAGTAGTTTTCCCAGTTGATGGGGTAGTTGAAATCAGGATTAGGGTATTGGGTTGTACCTTAATATTTTCCAGTATATCAAGAAACGAGGAGTGGGAATCCTGGGGCATGATGGGGGATCTGTATCAAGCTACAACCTGGATTGCAGTCTTGCCCAGTGTTAGTTGCACTTGGATAATTTCGGATGCATTATGTTGAGCATCTAGCCTGGAGGTGTGGATATCCTTAATGAATATGGACATGACACGCCTCCTCCTTTAGTGTTATGGTCCAGGTTAGGTGGCTGAAAAGTGTTGTATGAATTATAGGCTGGTAATTCAGGGATGCTCTCTGGAACTTGAACCAGGTCTCAGTCACTGCACAGATGTCGATGTTTTCCATTTTAAGGAGTGCCTCTAGTGAGTGCATTTTGAGGTTTAGACTTATAGCATTGAGTAGCATTAACCCGCAGATTTTGCTTGCTTGTACCTGTTACGGTGGTGAATTTGTCATTTGAACCTTGCCTAAAAAGGGCACTGTAGGGGTGGGAAGAGCCTTAGCCAGTATCCGGAATCCCAGGGGTGACAGGTGCAGGCCATCTGTGGCAAAGCAATGTGGTCTGTCGATCATGTCGTCCCAGGCAGATAGATACTGGATCCCCTTAGAATGACACCAGAAGCTTAGCCAATTGTTGAAGTCAATCATTTTGTCCTTGTACTGTGGTATCATTCTGGGTGATGACAGGTTGCTACTCAGGGCTAGGGACATACCTGCCTGGGCTACAAGATCTGAGAGCTCCTCCATGTCTCTTCATGTAATCTAGGGAGGTACATCTCAGGTCATTCACACCAACATGAACAATGACATCGTCATATTTGTACTTGTGGAGTGACCTGAGCGCGTGCATTATGTGGCAGATCCTGGCACCTGATGGGCAGCTGACTGTAACTTTCTCCTTGTTTAGCCTGGTGAGTGGAACATCAGTGTGCCTGACTATGGAGTCACCTATGATTAGTGTGTTGGGTACGTTGTTTTGCCTTATGGACTGAGGTTGAGTGGCACACTGATTTTGTGGGCTGTGTGTCATTTGGGTATTATTGGGAGTTGGTGGTTGCTTGCATTTCAGCTTTGGCGGTCTCTGTTGCTTGGGCAGATTTTTATTGAGAGCCTCCGCAAATGTAGGTGTGTGTTTTGTGTTTCTATGTGTGGTTTTTGAAAGACTATGTGTTGTGTGGTGTGGTGCAGGTGTTTACCTTCTCCTCTTTGACTGTCAAGTCCAGTCTTGGCTGGAGAGAGCTTGGCTATATAAGTGCATCTCTCACAGGTTGTAGTGTTGGGTGGTAGGAGGAGAGGGTTGTCAGTATACATGAGGCAATTGCTACATTGCCTCAAGATGCCCAGATTCATCAGGTGACAGGAGAAAACACTGGGAGCTGACCCTTGGACATTCCTGGATAGGTGCTTATTAACTTGAGTAATAAAAACTGTTTTCCTCTTGACAAGTGGGGAAAGTTGAGTGCTGTAGTAATTTGTAGGTTATTTAGTGCTTACAATGAGTTCTGAACAAGTGCTAAGCACAAAGAAACAGTTTTGAGTGCTGAAACTAGAAAACTGGTTAGTACCAAGGGAAAATTTGAAGAGCAGACTTTTTGGCATTGGGAATTAGTTTAACCCTAGCTAGGCCGTGATGCACAAACCCGCGCAAACACAGGTTTTTAAGCCAGAAAGTTGAAAGGGATAGAAAGCAACACCAAACAGCCAATGAGGTACAATTCCTGAGCTGGAAACCACTCCTCTAGTGACAGGCAGCTCAATGCTTACCACTCCTACTGATAAGCAGAAAGACTTTCCTCTACCACAGCAAGGTCTGGACAACTCAGAAACACAAAACTAAATTCCTGAAACCAGCTAATCTGAGATCCGGACTATTCTAGTATAGAAAAAGGCAGGAAATGAGCAAACAGTAATTTTATTTTTGGTTAAATTCAGCAGAAAAATGCAATTTAACAGTAAATAAGCACATAAACGGCTCTCACACTGGAGTGTGTAGCCTACAACAGCAAATGCTGTTTAAACTTTGAATTTAAGCAGAAATCAAGTGCACAACAGTAAAATGATTTAAAATGCAGTATAAATAGTAGCAAACGGCTTGAAGAAGTGAGGTTAACAAAAACAGTCGAAAAAAGGCCAAAAGGGTACTTGTAATCAGCAAAAAGTCTCTCTTCCTCGTTTCTGGTGCTATAGTAGTCTGCAGGATGGCCAAACAGGATCTGCTGAGCTATGAACGTGTGAGCCCAGTTGGCTTCTAGAAATTTACCACATTTCCAACATTTACTTTCTTTATTCTTAGTTATGAGATCAATTTTGTGTGGAGTATAAAATCTCCTGTGAATAAATTTGCATGTATATAATCTCCAATATAATGAAGAAGAGGTGCCATATATTGATTTTAATAGCTGTTTTTTGTTTTCATTAGACAAAACTTCACCATTAATCCTCTTATAGTAATTCCAAAATTCTGGGTCAAAGTTAAGTAGATCTTCTCTTAAGATCTTACATATGGGTGATATATTTAATTTGTATTCACCAGTTTTTAATTCACACCTTATGTATCAACCTTGGTATAGATTCGACATCTAAATTAATTGACATTCTCATTTTGTTTTCAATAAACTGTCACAATGAATGGACAACCAACCAATTATTCTGACAATTGTCAAATCTGTATAAAAGAGAGTTCATTGATTTAATGTTCTTATCTATAAACTGATGCTAGAACTCCAGACTATTATCCTTGAGTTTCCACATTGCGTTAATGTTAAAATAATCTAAGCAATCTGGGGTATATGCTATGGGAAATATAAGAAAGTAAGTTTGTTTGAAACTGTATTTGCTATCTATTATGTTTTTGAAAATATAAAATATTTGATTTATACCACAAGAGAAATGTCAAAACCTCTTATATAAACATTATTTACGTAAAATCCAATGAATTCTGTTTATTCCATATGATTCTTTAAATTGTGATTCTGTAGCTCTGACATCAGTTATATGAATCTCATGTAATTGTTTCCAACTAGAAATATATGATAGTGTAATCCAATGCAGTATTATATTTATAACAGATTTGGAATACAGTTCAATGTTGGGGAATCCAATTCCATTACTGTCCCAGGCTCTAACATGCATTTGTAAGCTATTCTAGGCTTTATAGGAAACCAGAGGAAAGTAAGTAACATGGATTCCAGTTGTTTGAATAATTTCTTAGGTGGGGGTAATATCAGTGATTGTATAAAAAAAATAAAATTTTGGGTAAGATAATCATTTTTATTAAGCACCTGTCTTCCATAGTGGAGAACATTTTATTCCATCTTTTAGTTAGATCACTAATCGTAGCTATTAAATTAGTGTAATTTAGTTTGATGGTCTCTTTCCATGTGCTCTTTATACTAATGCCTAGATAATCTGACGTCATTTTCCCAGTTAAAAATCTATATATATTTTTGTAAGGTTTTATTAATTTTCTTGTTAATTATAATGTTTTGGATTTACTTTGATTAAGTTTAAGCCCTGTGATTTTCTCAAATTTATATATGGCATTTATAATACCTTGTATGGAACCATCTATATCTCCCGATGTTAATAACATGTCATCTGCAAACAATTGAATCTTTGAACAGTAATCCTTATTAACATGAAATCCTTTTATATTTGGATTATTTCTTATATATGAAGCAAAAGGTTCCACTGAAAAAGCAAATAGTAACTGGGACAAGGGGCATTCTTGTCTAGTTCCTTTAAGAATTTTTAGTGGTGAAGATAAACATGAACCAATTTTAACAAATGCTTGTGACTTGCTGTATATTTTCATTAATAGTTTAGTAAAGTCTGTAGAAAATTCATAACCATTAAATTTTTTTGTAAATATGACCAACTGATGGAATCGAATGCCCTCTCTATGTCCAAACTAATAATTAATTGTTTCTTAAATTTACTTGCAATATCTATTAGGGTTAGTAACTTAATATCTTGTACTTTCTTATGTAGAATGAACCCTGTTTGGTCATAATGTATTAAGTTAGGTAATATATGCTTTATCCTATTGGGCAATATCTACATAAAACTTTTGTAATCTGTGTTTAATAGTGATATTGGTATGTAAGAAGCACAAGTTCTGGGATCTTTACCTTGTTTTAGTATGGGAGAGAGAATTTAATATTTCCAAGATGAGGGTATTATTAATTTTTGTTTAATCATAGAGAAAGTATTCACCAACTTCTTTATTACATATTTAGGAAAAATCTTATATAATTCTGGTATTATTCCATCCAATCCGGAGCCTTATTGTCAAGTTTTTGACTTGTTCTTTCACCTCAGCTAAAGTTATTTGTTTATTTAATATGCTATTTTGCTAGTTTGACATCTTTGTGATTATATTTTCTTGTATAAATGTGTTTACTACATTATCTATCTCTAAGATTAAACTTTTATCATTTATTGATAGTTTTTAAAAGCTTCTAATATATCCCTTAAGTCAGTTGCATTCTTAACTGAGTTATTACTTTTATATTTAATTTCATTAATATGGTTTTGACTATTTATTTTTTGGATCTGACAGCTAGTTTATGTAGATGTTTGGGATTTACAGAATAAGATTGTAATTTTAATTTTTCAATGTTTATGGCAACTTTATGATTTAGTATTTCTAAATATTTTTGATTTAATTTAGAAATTTCAATGTGTACTACTTTATCATTTGACTTTAATTTCAGCTTTAACTTGTCTATATAGTTTTGTATTTCTAAGGTTCTTTGTCCCACTCTTTCCTTTTTTGAAGGTACCAAGCTTTTATTCTGCCATAGATATAAACTTTTAAAGTATCCCATAATATAATATATGTTACCTCACCATTGTTGTTGGTTTCCATTAATATATCTTCTTTTAAAATCTATTCCCTGAAGTTTTTTAGTTTTGTTATATATGCTGGAATGCTTTATAGAAATATCAAATCATTTCTTATAAAATAAAATAAACAGCATTATGATCAGAGATTGGGCATGTTATCAATACATCACTTACTTTAGAATATATGCTTGAAACAAGGATTTTGTAAATATTTGTTTGTGAACTGAACCTGAATGGTCAGTGCAATATAATGAATTATGTGCTCTTAAGTTATATCTCTAAGATTCATTAAGGTTATAAAGTCATTTAACTTCTTAGCTTGTGTTGTTACTTTTATTTTACCTTTTCTAGAGGTATCTTTGTTTGTTAATAGGCAATTAAAGTCTCCTGCTACTATAATTTCCCCCTTTGCATACAAAGTAATCAAATCCAAATATTTGTTAACATATTTATTTCCTAATCCAGGTATCCAGCATGAATTTATTAATGTGTAATACTTCCTATTAATTTACAAAACCACTAGGCTTAGCATCCCATCTTTATCTGGAAACGTATTAATAATTCTAGGGATTGTATAGGTGTTGTTGCATAATATGAGTGCCCCTTCTTTTGGCTTTAAAACAAGAGTCAGCAAAAATTGTATAGCCATTAAATGAGAATTTTTGCAAATCTTCTTTCAATAGATGTTTCTTGCAAAAAAAAAAAAAAAAAAAAAATATATATATATATATATATATATATATATATATATATGAGCTTTGTGCATTTTAATAAATTTAAGCAAACCATCTCTTTTGATATTATTGTTCAAGCCATTAACGTTTAACGATAAGCACCTATAAGCCCGTTATATGCTGCTTTTATATATCTAGTGTTTAAGAAACATTTCTTCTGCACTATCTTGAAATATGCTATGAAATTACTTATCATGGATGAATAAAACATATTAACTAATGAACTTTGAAACCAATAACTATATACACATACAAACATGAAACATAAAGTTTCTGGTTTAATTAAATAATTAACTAAACCACCCTTACACCACATCTCACACAACAAAAACACAAACTATCCACTTCTGCTTAGTTTATAGAATATATGGACAAAAAATATTATGAAAGCAACCGTTCAAACATGAACCTATAAAATATATACTATTATAGGAGTACATTGCTTTATAATTATATCTATAACAGTTCAACTATACTATTTTGAATAATATCACCTCTATCAAGTGATATTGACTGATTTATCTATAAAATCAATGTATAAAAGAATAATTAGAAAGATAGCATAATGAATATCAATCTCAATCCTAAGTAAAACATTCCTATAAATCATCACAACAGAATTTTTTTTTTTGCTGGGAATCTTGCTGATACCAATAAAGCAATTTTGTACCTATATTTTATGCACAGTGCTCTTGAAAACATATATACTATATTTTACAACATTGCTTCATGTTTCACAAGTCAATATATGTATTACTCACCTGTCAATTATTTAAAAGAAATCTGAAGTTTTAGACATTCTAATTTTACCAATCGACTCTTACTTCTGTTTATGCCAACTTTAAAAGTTACAAACAGTGCCATAAAACCTGTATTGTCATTTAGTTTAAAGCAAAGCATATTTTGTTACATATAGACTAAACCTTTTACAAGATCTAACTAGCTACTAATGAGAATACCAAAGTATAAACTAAATGACTTGACTAAATATTTACTTTACAGTCTATCAGTTTACACACATTGAGTGTGCCTGTTTTTTTTATCCACTTTTGGTTTGATTTCTATTCCTGCTTGACATCAATATGCTTCTGCTAAATTAAGCAGAGTTGTCATCTTAGATTTATTCTCTATTGCTGCTATATAATATCAGGTATTAATGTTAAATTGCAATTTTCAGATTCCACTAATAATTCAGCAACTAAGTTGACTTTTCCTTTTGTAAAACATACATTTCTACAAAAAGTCAGTATGTTTGTGAACTAAAAAAGCCAAAATCTGATTGGAGACAGTCTCTTTTCTTCTCCCTTTTTTATTTTTGGCTTCATTTCCACATTTTGAAACTGTACGTGGGTTCAAAGGTCATGTGATGTCATCGCCTAGCAATTCTCAGTTTCTGGCTTCACGGACTTGTTGCTAGATGATTAGACATGCTCACACATGCTGAAAGTAGTCTCTGTTGAAGAAACGAGCTTTCCCAGTGGGAAATTTAAATTGTGAAGCTTTCTTGGCTCACTGAACGCTTATAAACGCTTGTGCAGCATCCACCAGACAGAAAATTAATCACTTCCATACAATCTTACCATCCGGACAGCACATCTCAAACAGATTACAAAAATATTGCTTTTAAGCCTGCTAATCAGTCCAAACCAATAAAAATTGCCCAGATTTACTATCAATATAATGAAATACTTATTATTAGAAAGCAGGCTAACCCAAAGGACATCAAAAAACCTAAATAAAGCCAACCATTCTATTAAACTTCCCTCAAAACAGTAATAACAGTTTTTGTACATAAGTTCCAAGTAACATAAAGTCAAAAACATTTAATGAAGCGTACATTGTTACTCCACCACTGACCCACATAAAAGTATTCACTCTAATATGACATCAATTGTTGATCTTACTATATGGGAATGATTTTTAGAACCAATATCTTTTAAATTAATGATGACTTACTAATATTGATTTTATAATGAGAAAGACAAGCAAAGGAGAGAGAGAAGAAAGAAAAAATGCAAATATATACATGTATGCATATAATTAGAAGATAAGAAAAGGAAGGGGGAAACTAAATATAGAAGCATATCACTTTACCTTTACCTTGTTGAGATTTCCCAGAAATAAACATATAATGTCCCTTGTAACAAAGTATTTATATTTAGAGGAGTCTTACTCATTTGTCCTTTAGCTTTTTATTTTTATTTGCTCCTTCTTTGACAGACCATGCATTCTTTGTTGCTTGTCTCTTCAAGCTTTGAGATGACCATTCCATCTCTTCTATGTCAGTCAGTACTTTCTTCTTTTGAACAAAATATACTGCTTCTTGTAAAGAACTGAAGATCTTCTCTCCTTCTGGCAAAATTATTTTTACTCTTGCAGGGAAAAGTATTTGAGCCTTAATATTAGCTTTAAAGATTTAATTAGAGGAACACACTCCTTCCTTCTGGATATGACAGAAGAGGTGTAGTCATTGTCAAAATGAATAACTTTTTCTCCTGTCTTAATAGGAGAGTTTGTCCATGCAGATTTTAATACCAAGTCCTTGTCCTGGAAAGATAAAAATCTGACAATAATAGATCTGGGATTAGGAGAAACTGAGGTTGATGCTGGTTTTGTAAGAGATGGGTGAACCATCTCAATTCCAAATGATAGAGATTCATGTAAGAGATGGGTGAACCATCTCAATTCCAAATGATAGAGATTCAGGCATGCTTAATACTGAGGAAAATCAGTTAAGAAATTGGATTATGTTATTACCCTCTTCCTTCTCCAGTATTCCATAAATTCTGATATTATTTCTCCTTGATCTGCTTTCAAGGTCCTCCAGTTTTTCAATTATTTTTGTATTTTGTTTCAAAAGGAATTCATTGTGGTTTTCTTTTTCTGTCAGTCTGCCATCCAAATCACTTACAGTTTTCTCAATAGCAGATATTTGTACAGACTTTTTTTATCATCCCATTGAGAATATTCAATTGTTTACTACATTCCTGTTTTATAATGTCCATTTTGTTTTCAAATCTGTCCATCTTTAACGGCAGTTCTTGGATGCTTGCTATTATAAGTTGTAATTCCTTCTTCACTGCATTCTCCTGGTGTAGGTTCTTAGAGTTGCTCATGTTAGGATCTTCTGTAGAAAACTTCTTGATGGAAATATTCAAAGAATTCTTCTAAGTACTCATTTTTAGAAAATAATAAAAAGCCTATATTTATATATCTTATAAGTAGTTTTTTCCAAAAATTTAATTTCCTGACAAAATAATAAATTCTAAGCAGAGCTAATGTTTTCTGCTGCTAGCAGTCTGGCATCTTGGCCACCGACTTGATATTTTTCAGTACACCTGCACATAGCATATTCATATGTTTTTATGTATCTTTCTGAAGCAGTTCTATGATCTCATTTATAGAGCTGGTACAGTATCAAAACTCCATCCCCTAATGTTTTAATACTTTAAATGTGTAATTTCTATATTTACAGTTCTTTTGTCTTGTAAATCATAATAATCCCAGTTTTGTGATTATGTGCACATCTATTTGATGTAACTTTCATATGATTTCCTTTCCCCTTCACCTTTTTAAATGCACACTTTTCCACATGTCCAAGCTTTTTTGTAGTTGTATTAATATTTATTCAAAATCTGGGTCACTATCTTGCCTGTTATATCAATTCCAATTTTATAGAAAACGTAGTTTAATAACTAGATGTTATTTTGAAGAAATAAGATTCATTATGCACTTCTTTAACAATTGAGTTACATACCTGCTGTTGAGTCTACTGTTAAATGGTCTGAGAAGATGGACCAGACAGCAATGAGCCAACATTTGACAACAAACTAGCCCCTTTAAAATCAGACTCTGAACAATAACAATGTGATCCACTTCTGAAGGCAGATCTAGGGCAGTATTTGTCTGGGAGTGTTTGTTGGATCAAAGGTAGGACAATAAATACCTCTGGACTGATAAATTAGAGTTGGGATCCTCACTTCCAAAAAGGAGTGCATTAGGATATGCTCCAAACTAGTCCTGCACTCGTTTAAATATATTTTCCTTGTGTAATCTTTCATCAACGTTTTGTCATGATTTGTCTAAATTACTTGCTCTTGAATTAGGTACAGCAGGAAAACTATATGATGATGTCATGCTCTGCTTTGTATAAATTTCATTTGTTCCCTCTATTGTGCAACCAGGAATTTAGTATATAAAAATAAGTAGTCATGAGGGAGAAGTCACCTTACATGTGGGATACAGGAAGGCTTTTATTTAGGTATATTTTTTTGAATTTTTAGAAAAAAATGTTTTATTCAGTGTAAAAATATCAACAAAAGATTCATCATAGACACAAAATTTGAGTAAGCATAGAGAAAGCATGCGCAAACTATAAATCATGCTACTTGGCATTCCTGGGTAACTCTGTGCCAAAATATTGTAAAGGAGATCTCATCTAATAGTTGAGCCTTTAATGCAGAAAGATCGTGTGGCTTCTGTCCTGAATGTGGAAAACTGGATTAATGTTTTGTTCCAGAATGGAAGCTGGAGATATTGCAATAGTTTGGCAGTGCTATCTGCAGATTTTTTTTTTGGAGGTGGAGGAAGTACAGAATTGTGTACTCTATAATCCCTTATGAAAGGTGATAAAATTATAAGATGATCTTGCACTCACTACTGCTTGCAAATCAGTCTCTGTATTTATTGTTCCATAAGTACCTATGAAGCTATTAATCTATGTCAATCTTATGAAATATAACCTTACATTATTGTAGTAGTTTTTACCCCTTAAATTTAATGTATGAATAATTCACAGGTAGGTAGTACAAGGACATGTTGGGGTGTTTGTTTATTGCCCCTATTCTTAAGGGACACTGATGCTAAACTGAGAGATACATTTTCAAAATCCCTATCCATTCAACTTATTCCAATTACATTTGAAAAGAGTTAGAGAAGTGCTTTGCTTTGTATGGAGAGGAAGATGATTCTATACAAAAAGTATTATCTGTGATACATATCTATAAGTCCAACATGTTCTACTTATGTTGCAAAATGGATTGAGATCACTTGAGTGGATATTCACACTTCCATTGGACTTGCAAATATGTATTAGGTCTGACAAGATAGGGTCTGTCGAGCATCTATGCACAAGGCAGAGGGTGCCTCTTAGTGATACAATGTAGAGAGACAAGACTGAATTGGTTGGCATAGTTTTTGTGAGTTTTTTAGTGATAAAGCATTGTAGTCACTCCTGTTGTTGCAAGTGGTTGTATAGGCATGTACCAAATGGGGCATTACATTCAGTGGTCAGCCTGGTGTCAGCCGAGTGCACTGGAATGATTACAAACCTAGAGCTGGATGCCATACATTTAAGTGTATGCTATGCAATGAAAAAGGGCTCCTGCACAACCTACCTACTTCTTATACATAGACACACACACCCACCTACCTATTTCTTGCACAGACACACACTCCTCTTAAAAATTTAAACACACATGCACACCTACCACTCACTTGTCCAGTCGCGGTCCACAGTCCAAACATCTTCAGGAATTCAAATTCTGCGTGCGCGGACCAGGAAGATGCAAACGATCGATCACACAGACACAGAAGGTCTTCTTTGTCTGTGCGACCTGATGCAAAGGGCATTCTTAAAGAAGAACGCCCTTAAAAAAGAAAGGTTTTTTTTTTTTTTTTTTTTTAAAAAAGAAACAGGGCAGTAGAGCTGCCGGTATGCAGTACTGGCACATACCGTCCCCAAAAACATCCTGGATGTATATATGTCTCCCAAATATACAACAAAATCTAGAAGATTTGGGATTTTTACTTGCAAATGTTTACACATGTAGCTTTATATCCCCAAGAAGACTCCAGAGAATTTTTCCTCAGGTAGAGAGCAAATGCTGGAGGTGTTATGGGGACAAAACCGATAATTGGGAACATTTTTTTTTTGAGTGTAATGAGTTGGCAGACTTTAAAGATTCCTTGCAGACTACTTTGTCAGAGATACTGGGTGAGCAAATTGGTCTAAGGAAATAATTTTTCTGAGCTATGATACAAAATCAGAATTGCCTAGACATAGCAAGGCCTTGCTGATTCTATTTATGATGGCTGCCAAAAAAAACAGTTACTAGAAAATGGAAATCAAAGTCTAAACCAACTGCACTAGAAGTACTGAATATAGTAACAGAGATAACACAACTGGAATTCGGATCTTTAAAAAAGGGTAGGAACAAATTACATAGGAAAATGTGAATTGTGAGAACAATACATACAGGGGAGGAATGAAGTTTAAAAGAAGGCAGGACTTGAACGAGATATGTAATGTTTGACTGACAGTGATTGGGTAGATTCTAAGTGATGTATAATGTTTGCAGCTAGAATTGTGTCAATATGGTTTATGATATGAAATGCTTGCAGGTGGGATTATGTCAATATAGTTTGTTTTCACTTATATAAATGTATGAATGCGTATGTCATAAGTGATGGTTTAATAAAGATGTTTCTTGTTTAAATAAGAGAGAGAAGGTGGGAATTGAATAATTTATGTAATGTCACTTTATTTGATATATAATATATATGATGTATAATGTTTGTAAATTTGATCTTCTTAATGTTATTTCATTACTTATATATGTTTGCTTATGTCACAAGTGATAATTCAATAAAGATGCTTAATAAAAGAAATGCTTTTGCTGAACTATGCATTTATGTCCTCTTAGACTTCTTTTCCTCATTTATTAAAATGTTCACAATGTTTGGATTTGGTGAGGTCAGCAAATACATATGCAGTCCCAGGACTGCACATCAATACATATCAGTTTTGAGGAGGCCCATACTTCCTTCAGAGTGAGGAATATATAGTCTTGGTAGACACTGATTTTTATATATCATTTAATAAGCACAAAACATTTTTCTTGTTTTCCTGTCCAACTGATCCAGTACTTTTTGAGGCCAGGCAGTCACACCAAAACTGTAAGTTAGTACAGGAAGAGCAAATTGGTTTATAGCTTGTACTTTACTCCTGGATGACAAGGCAGTTTTCAATATTACTTTTAGTCTTTTGAAGTATTCTTTACCAAGTTTAATTCTGATTTGTTCATGTTTTATTGCAGATCCTTCATCTATTCCCAAATGTTTATACATTCTCTCCTACTCAAGTTCTTTTATATCACATCACTGTGCTATGTTAATATTTTTTTGGTGCTGCAGCTTTCCTGTTTTAAATGTTGCTTTTGCACGTATATTAAGACCAAATGATATTCTTATATCATCTGAGAAAGTTTTAACCATTTGTAGTTTTGCTTTCAAACTATTCATCTGATAGAACTATACAACTTTTAGTCATCCACAAAAAGTAGATGAGATGTTTTCTGGGAACAAAACTGTTACCTGTGTCTGGCTTCCAGGACAGTCTCTGACCCGGCCCTAATGGAAATACTACACATTTGTAAATAAAACTGCAAGAAGGTCACTCACTCCAGGGATCTTAACTTAGTCTCTGATATGAACAGGTCACGCTGGAGAGATAGATCCATCTCCCAGAGACTGCTACTTCTCTGGAACAAGCTTCTGATTCATGTGAAACATAGCCCCTCTTCAAACGCAACCTAGCTCAATGGATGGATGACAGCAAATTCAGTCCTGGGGTGGTGCTCATGTCCCTCCTGGACAGGGAGAGTTGGTATTGGCTACCATATACCCTTTCTTCTGCGAATTTCACTCAACCACCAACAATTGGGGCAAATCGGGATAAGTATGACCAGGCTTGTAAGGGCTCTAGGGCCATTTGCCTAGTAACCTGCTATGAACCACAACCTAATCTGTTTGGTAAATAGTTTAATGGGTTAAAGGCAAGACAGAACACCAATGATTTCAGAGCATCACCCTGGGATATCCCCCTTTGAATTTTTATCACGTGGATAATAATTTGCACTTTGTCATGTCTCTACTACAAAGTGGTTTACCACTCTTTCATGGTCACTCTAATGTAATTGGTCAATGTAGGCTGTATTTTATACATCTGTAAGCATTCCTTTATCCATGAATATTTGTAATGTATCCATGCCATATTTAGATGCTTCCCCCTTTTACACCTCTTTATTAAGGCTTTATTTAGCAACAGATGTTTTTTGTTCTATATAACCTTCTTTTATTACCCTTTTGTTGCATTGCAGTATTCAGTTTTTCCCTAAATGACTATAATCTCAATCTGCATCAGTACTGTTATATAGCTTGTAATTTGTCAGGAGGCACGTTATTGGTCTATACTTTTTAGGATGTCTTGCAGGTTCATTCTTAAAGAGGAGTATCGATTTTTTCCTGTTGCTAACCATTTTGATGCCTGTTTTGGATGGAATATAAGTATCAGGGCTAAATGTGTAAAGATGTTAATGCTTTTATCCAGAAGTTACGTACTGCGTTTGGGACTGAGGTTTTCCATTTAGGAGCTTTTCTTAATTTTATCTCAATTTCCCTGGTAGGTACTTCATTCTATTTCATATCCTGTATATTACAGCTCCTTACTGCTTCTTTTAATTCTTCTGTTCATTCAGCATATTTATGTTCAGCAGGGTATTCATAAATGCTTCTCCAAAATATGCATATTTCTTAGTTTTTAGTGGTGTTTCTATTCCTTTTATTTTGTTTCCCAGTTCTCTATAAAGTGTTTTTGGATCATCCATAAATTGCTTATTTTGTACTTTTTCTTTATAATTATGTGCATACCTTCTACATTTTATGCTATTTTTTTAGTTTATTATTCATAGTAGTAAATGATGGGTCTACTTTATTTACGCGAAAGCGTAAAACTGCAAATACATATGGATTGAACCATATGCATGAAAAGTGCAAGCCGTTGAAAACTGTAAACGGAAATCTCCATAGGTGGAGATTTCTGTTTACTTCAATGTAGTGCGATCTCAGAGTTGAAATATTTAAGTAGCGGGGGGTGTGGGAGGCGCAGGGGGGCTTGCCTCCCTGCCTACATCTTTTTTTTCTATGTATTTTTTTAACTTTCGAATGTTTAAAAGTTCGATGCGTATGTGTCTATCTTTATGCATTCAAACTTTTGAACGTTTGAGTTAATGAAGTAGACCCGTAAATGATAAATCTTCATCTGTTTTGATTCTGCGCTTTGCTTTTATCACATCTAGCTTTAAAAGTATTTTTCATTATCTGTTGCCTTTTCTATTACAGTTATACTTCTTTTCTTAATTGTTTTATAGTTTTCTTTATTCACTTTTCCCATGGTGGCATTTTACTTGCTCCCTACCTTTCTTTTGTTACTCAGTGTTTTTGTAGAAACACTTGATCTGTTATTAGTTTAGCTGCACAGTAATATATTCTATTTATTTCTGTTATATCACATGAATTTCCCTTAAGAGTCCTGAATACAGTCTTTATCTGTTTTCTCAGTCTTCTAACATTTTGGGTTTTATTTACTTTCTGTAGTCTGTTTCTTTCACCTGTTTTAATATGTCTCTCTACCTCTATTAAATTAAGCAGGTGTTCCCCAAATCACTTTCTTCTGGATTGGGCCTGTCTTCTTTGCTCTCTTTTCTTGCAAGTAATGTACAGAAAGTTACAGAAAATCTCCCTGTACTGTATCCTTTTCAGATGCACCTTGTTTCATTTACTGCTCCTTCATATGGGAACCCTATGGCTCATCACTCTACAACGTTATGTGCGTCTGAGTTGCCACTGTTTCTTGCTCCTTCCCTCACTGTGCAACTTCAGCTGGACTTTCATACAGATCTCATACAGAAGGCTACAGAGCATTATCATGTTGCATATCTTCTTCAATTGCCTCCTGCTCCACCTGTTGCCTCTTAATCTACAGACCTGTAATTCTATCATATTGCAACAATGCCTGTTTTGGATTCTCCACACTAAATCCCTCACTTCAGTTTCCATTTGTTTAACGTCTGCATTACTAATCCTCATTTCTACATTCCTCCTTTATTTTCTTATTTTGTCTATTGTGGAATGTTCCATATCTAGGTGCCTTTGTCTGTAGCTCTCTCTAAATACCCTAGGAGCTGATGTGTTTATCTTTTTCCTTTGCATAAATATTGCACCATAGCAGATCTCTTTCTTTCCCATATTTCCATTACATTTCCTTTTCATACCGTTCAAAAATCTCTGGGTTATGTTCTTTATATTTTTGCATATCTTCTGTTGCTTCTTTTTCCAGGTGACCCAGACTTCCTTCATCTATGTCAAGTTTTTTTGTAAATCTGCTGTACCAATGAATACAAATTTCCATTTGAAGCGTTTAACAGTTTTTTCTTGTGCAAGTATTTTTCTTTCCTTTAATTTTCTATTAATCTTTCTACTTTGTCATCTTTATGTCTCATTTTTGGCCTGTCAGTTTTTGTGTTTTTTATGGACTATTATTTCCTTCTACAATGGGAGGTCATCTTCCCCCTGAGCCTGGCCTAACCCTGTTGGAGGAAAGTTTGTGTGTTCTGAGGAGTCTATACTGTTGTTTTTTTCCAATCCTATCACCAGTGTGTACCCCAGGATTGTGCACTTTTTTATCTTGGGACTTGTGTGCCTAGCTGTCTTTTACTTTTTTTAATTTACCTTTCTCCATGATATATGATATATAAAATACAGTCTTTATATCAGTGGATGAATTTAGTTCCAGCATTTCTACTCTCCTTTTCTTGCTGATTTCATCAACCCATTCAGACCTCATAGTCTTTCCACTTCTTATAGTATAGGGTTTCTTCTGGGAGCAAGTTCCGGTTAACACACAGGATTATTTTAAATATCTGACAGTGGCCAGATTCTAGCCCCTTTTGTAGCTTTAATGCTGAATCCTTTCTCCTGGTATTGATTCTGAACATCTATGTGAGTTACCTGTTGTTCCTCCATTCTTATACTGATTTGGTATCTCAAGTTGTTGCTTTAGCTCATTCTGATGAACTGTATCAGCCTGCTACAATGTGCACATGGATACTCCCACATTTTCCATAGTGTTTTAAAATGGAGGCTACCTCTCCCAATATGACATTATGAGAAAAGTAAGGGGTGACAGTTACATGATGTCAACGTTTTCACATAACCATTTGAATTTCTACATGTATGAAGGGATATTCCTTGCAATCACCAAGAAAGCATATTATCTTCATTTTTATTTGCTACTAATCTTATGCTTGCATACCACGGGGCCTTTGACAACAGTAATCATGTTACCTGAGTGTAGTAGAGATTGAACTTCTCTTTCTTCCAAAAAACAATGTACATTTCACTAGTTTGGTTGCAAAATATTGACATAATAGTTTCTCAATTGTTGTAGCTGCAGTCTTATTACATCCATAAAAATAATTTCATGTGAAGCATGCACATCATCTTTCACATTCCAACTACTAGCATTCTCTTCAGTTCTAGCACAACAGAATCTGGTTATGTGACCACCCTTCCCCCACATTTGAAACAAGTTAACTCATTACTTGCTGCTTTTTGTTTCACAGAAGTGCACCTGATCATTGCAACTCTATAGTTAGAAGCAAACAGTTCAGACTTTATATAATGCTACATTAACTAATAAGCCTTCTGCTAAAGTTACTAACTTGCCAGAGTTCTTGGGATCACTTTACAATGCTCATTTTCTCATAGTATTAGGCAATGCTCTTTTGAAGCTTTGTATTGCAGAATTTCTGAAGTTTTTACTTTACTGTTCTGTCAGGTTCTAAACACAGCTTAAATGTGTTTCAAGCCCTATATCTGAGTTCTCACAACTTTGTCAGCATTAAAAGTCCAGTTAACCGAATTTTGTGGTTTGTACCTCTGATGTTTTCCTAGCCCTAAGAGTTCCTCTTTTTGTTGTTGTTTTTTTTTTTTTTAGTTTGACTGTGTAATCAGTCTACTCCATATCCATATTTGTTTTAATGCATGTCCTTTCAACCAAGATAAGAGGATGACAGGGTTTTTAATTCACTCTGTATTGTCCCAGTTTTTTGGGATATTATTTAAAAGCAACCAAAAAGATTACATGTTATTCTCTTTGCTCAACTTCTTTATGGCATGCACATTAGTCCAACCAACTGATGTTGCATTTGGACAAGCTTTTGGTCAGTATCCATCTTGATTCTACAGAAATTAGCCAGCTGTTCATACATAATCTATCAGTGTAAGTTGAAAAAGACACTGGAGGCAGAATTTATACAAAATGTGTGTTTATTTGGCAGATGGAAAAGAGAATGCAATGAAAAATATGCTCAAATTGTTTTCTTTCTCAGTAAATTCTACATATAAATGAAAATGTATCTTAGGGATAACTCTACCATTCAAGTCCAGTCTCATGCAGCTCCTCTCTCAAACAGAGTACTTGAAAATAAAGTCCCTGCTACAGTCCCTACCAGGCCTTCCCTTCAGCTCTACGAAGCAAAAATCTTCACTTATGTTTCTTTCAGGATGCAGCCACATTATCACCATGATTAGGCCATTAAATCTTATTTGTCTTGTATCTTAAGCCTCCAGATAAGGAACTTACTTCCTGATTTTTACCTTTTGGGTAACATCCTTTTATATACCACTAAAATTGGTGATCACTTTTCATTATGCTAGCTAATACAGCCTCCTCTTTGTTACTCGTAACTAATTTTCATTTGAATGCAACACTATCATATATACATTTAATGGCACATTTCACCCTTTCCCCATACACAATATGTTACAATACATAGTATAGTGGATCTTGCTAAATAAGGTGTCCAAATGAATGTAAGTATTGTAAACAGTGCTCCATTTGTATATAAAGTGTTTAAATATAACTGCCATTGCAAATAAATACTTGATGTAAGCATATAAGGTAAATAAATGTGTTTCTTTAAATACAGAGAGGAATGCTTTTGTGTTGCTACTGTCGTTAAAAGAAAATATTTCAAAACAGAGAGAAACTCTGCTGTATTAGCTATGGCAGGTTCACAAAATGAAATAGTGCTTTATGAAAGGCTGGCAGAAGGAGGAGACAAGAACAAAACATAAAATAAGATAAAGACTATTGGTAATAATTGTCTGTTCTAGGAGAAGAGTTTGATACTTTAGTACCTGTATTAGTAGGGGAGGAGGCAGTACCTGCGGCTTCATGACAAACTGAACTCGAAGAAATTCCTGATTTAGCTGACCTTTAGCTATGCCACTTATATTGTAAAATGGCACAATGGGGAACATGATACTTTGAGTTTAACAAGGGGAAATATAGTTAGAGCAATTGGGGAAGAAGCTGAACACGATAATCCTACATCTTACCTGTACTTTGCGTTACAAAATAACTATCTGTACAGAGAAATAGGGATAAAGGGGAAGTAGTGGATCAGCTGTTCATGCACAACTCTTTCAGAAATCCAGTGATGAGATTGGCATGTAGCCATGTACTAGGGAGAAGCCTAAGAATGTATACAATGAAAAGAAGGACACTAACAAGGTTTTACTGGCCAGGAATTATGAAAGAAGTTGATAACTTCTGTGCTAGATGCTCTAAGTGCCATAGGACAACCCCACAACCAGGTTTTAAAAGTCCTTTGATTTCAATGCCTATTATAGGAGTGTCATTTGAACATATTTCTGTGAATAGTGTTTTGCTATTGGCAACCTCCATCCATGTTTTTGGATGATGCAATTGAATCCCCTGGGTTATTCTACTACGTGAGACTAATGCTAAATTTACCGCTAGGCAGTTGGTCTTATTTTTTTCGAGTGTAGGAATACCTAAGGAAATAGTGACCAAGGGACTCCATTTATTTCCAGAATAATGCACCAATTATGCCAGTGCTGTAAGATCAATATTGATGGATTACTAAAGCATTTAACTGAATACTAAAATCCATGCTGACAAAAGTTGACAAGGAAGATGTTAAAAAACGGGACCTATTAATACCATATTTCTGGTTTGCCATTAGAGAACTACTGCAGGCTTTGACAGGGTTCAATTCTTTTGAGTTATTATATAGCAGGCATCCTCATACTGTATGATGTTAGATATTGCCAAAGCAAACTGGGAAACAAGAGAGAACCTCATCTAAAAGTGTCATAGATCACAAAATCAATTTGCAAACTTAAGTGGTGATGTCCATTGTCTAGGAATACATTGAAAGAGCCCAAGCTTCACAACAAGGAGTACATAATAGAAATGTAAGGACAAGGGAATTTAAAGCTAGAAATGAGGTCCCTTCAAAAAAAATGGCTAAATGGCATGATCCATTTGAAATAATAGAAAAGTTAATGAGAGAGGCAAACTACAGAAAGATCTGCAAAAGAAGATCAGAATACCTATAAAAACATTTTGAAGGAAGTACAAACCTATGTAGTTAGTTTAGCAATGGAGACTAATAAATCTAGTGAAGAAAGCAAACTGACCACTACACTTACAGTTAGGTATATGATATACTATTTAAGCCACAGAAACAAGAAATAAAAGAGTTTCTGTTAATGAGCAAGAAAGCATTTTCAGAACAACTCTGATTCAACACAATATTCATATCATTCCAGGAGAAAAGGTTAACTTGTAACGTTACAGAATGTCAGAGTCACTGTACAGGAAGTACTAAAAAAGTGTTTTTAAATAGGGATAACAGAGGAGTAAAAAGTGAGTTCAATATCTTTATAACATCAGCCACAAAACTTAATGAATAGTTGGGATTTGTGGTGATTTTAAGATGCTGAACAGCATTTCAGAATTGGACAGTTGCCCCATGCCTAGGACTGAAGAAATACAAGAATGACTGGAGAAGCCAAGAACTGTACTAAGTGGGCTACATCTTTATAAAATATGGTACTGGTTTCACTCAAACCACTGCAATGTAAATGGCCAATCAATGGTTTCAAGCTAGGTTAATGGTAGTTTTGCATGGCAGATCTAACCACATAAAGAGTCCACGTGGATGCAAACATTGTAAATAGTGTTGTATATACCTGCAAAGTGTCTAAGTATTATTTTATTTACTAATTTATACTTTGTTACTCAGGAAAGGCTAACTGTGTATAATGAAAGTCCCTTTTTCAGCAGTGACTGGGAAGAAAAAGCTCCAAAATGAGAAAACAAAATATAATACAGAAGTGTAAATTCAAACAATGACATATAAGCCAATATGTATATATTTACATTGAAGTCAACATGAATAGTATGAATATGGAGAAATTAGTATGACTCAATTAATAATTTTTAAAAAAATAGTAGTGGAAATTAAATGAAATTAATATATGCAATTCTATACCAGTAAAATCAGCTCTTCCAGTATAAAAGTAAAGTAGCCAACTATGCAGTGACTAATTATTAAAATATTGTAGGATATTTTTAATAGTTTACAGTTTTAACAGATTAGAAACAACACAGGAAGGATGGATAACTTAGTAGGTCAGAGAGCAGGCTAGAGGGTAAAATTGAGAGCTTTTTTTTTTCAAAACTTTATTTTACTTTTAAGAAAATGAAACAAATTATAGTCCACTGGGTAAATGCTCCGTTCAAAAAAGTATGTAGTAAATAAACACTATGCAAGAGCCTGCAACGAAGCAACCAAGCAAATTTTCAGTCTTCAAATTCCTTGTACATAAAATTTATTGTGAAAGAACAATAAAACGGTAAGCACTTTCGCTAATAAGCTTCATTAGACCATACAACATTAAATAAAAAACACTCCATTTTTAAAAATTCAAAAATCAACATCCAACCGCATAAGCACACCAATTAAGTCAAGCATTTTCTTAAAGAGACAATGTAGCAGCTATACCATAACTGATAGACAAAACTTCATAACACACTGTCAAATAAAACAAATGGACAATGTAAAAAGACAGTATAACACATATATAAAAATATATATAAATATAGCAGTCTACATCTCTATATCACAAACTTTAAAATACAATAATAAGGGTGTATGGGATGTACAAAATATATTAATGCAAAGTGTGTCCACCCTCACTTCTGAATCCTACGTTTCTTGAGCAAGGGCTTAATAGATGCCCTTTCATTCAACACCCTCCCCCGTCTGCTCTGAGGATAATAATCCAGTTGGTTTCCCTGTACTTGGTATGGTTCCTAATATCACCTTCCCTAATATTTGGGGTAACGGTCTCTAAGACCCTAAAATTAAAGGCAGGTGTGTCCCCAGCTTGCATAATATGTTTGGAAAGTGCATTATGTTCCGATCTCTTCCTAATGTTGTACATATGTTCTCTGATCCTATCACGAAGGACCCTGTTGGTCTTACCAACATAAAATAAGTTACAAACTTGACACTCCGCTAAATAAACCACGTTGGATGTCCTACATGTTGCATTAACATGAAACAAAAACTCCTTACAAAGATCAGGATGATAGAAAGTACTTGATGTATTAATTAGGGAGCAAAAGCTACAGCTGCCACATGGTAAAGTGATTCCCACTTCTTTCCTGGATTCATTAATACCGCTCTCATAACAAAGTAGTCTTTTCAAATTTTTTCTATTCATATATAGAAAACTAGGTCTCTCACCTACTATTTCACTAATACCTGAATCAACTTGCAAAATAGACCAGTTCTTACTGAAAATATCAACCAACGCCTTATTGTCATTGGTATAAAAAAGGGGAACTTTAAGGAGCTTCCTATTAGTAACACAGCCCTTATTCACTCTCTCAGAAATTTCCTTAACTGGTCCAAAATATGGGGCTGCAGCACCCTCCCGTAATGCATTAAGTTCTGACAAATGCTCAGCGATCTCACCATGTCCATACCCTCTCCTTAGGATCCTGGATTCCAGCCTTCTAATTTCATCCTGAAAACCATCATACATGGGATTCAACCTGGAGGCCCTCATACCTTGGCCTTTTATCAAATTCTGGAAAATGTAACCCGGATGCATGCTAGATCTAGCTAAAAGGGAATTCCTGTAACATGCCTTACGAAAACCCCCAGTGTTAATAAGGCTGTTGTCTAATTTCTCCACAAAAAGATGCAAGTACTCTATCCATGTGTGGGACCAACTAATGGTGAATTTTAAGCAGTCAGTAAGTTCATTCATCATCCGATGAAATTCACAAAGCTCATCTTGACTTCCTTTCCATAAGAGGAACAAGTCATCGACAAAACGTCGGTAAAATATAACATGTGTCTTAAATTCCTCCTTACCAAAAAGTACTATGTTTTCCCAATGTGCCAAAAACATACTGGCGTAGCTATTGGCACATGAAGTGCCCATAGCTACGCCATGTTTTTGAATGTACATCTCACTATTGAAAGTAAAAAGATTGTTCTCTAGAATTACTTCCAAAAAATGGCAGATAAGGTCTATCTGCACCAAAATGAAATCACTATTGGCCATAAGATATTCTTGTACATACTGTAAACCCAAATTATTGGGAATAACTGTAAAGAGAGATTGTACATCTAAGGTAACAAAAACACCCTTTCAAGGTCGTGGATCTCCCTAGTACATTCATATAAATCTATAAAGAATGGCTTGAAATCTCTAAGGACAACCTTATTCTGACTAATAACTGGTCTTAGATGTTTCTCCACATACACTGACAGAGGTTCCGTGATCCATCCTCCACCCGCCACTATGGGTCTCATTGGTGGATCAAGTGGATCCTTGTGTACTTTTGGCAATCTTGTATTAGTGGTATCAAAGGATTAGCCACACTGAGGTAATTGTAGGTATCCTCCGTGATAAGACCTCCCATGAAAACATCATACAGAATATCAGAGATAGAACAAACGATTCTATGAACTTCAGTGACAGTAATCTTACTATAATACTTCTCATCTTCTAACAGTGCTTGCATAGACCGCAAATAATGTATACTATCCATGACCACTATAAGGCCGCCCTTATCTGCTGGCCTTATCGTTATCAATGCATTGTCCTGAAGATTCCTCAATGTTGTCTTCTCATTGTAACTCATATTGCACTTAAACCTCCTGTTAACATCACCTCCTTTACTATCATAAAATCTATAAATTGCTTCCTCTGTGAGCTTCATATAAGCATCAACTAAGAGATGATTAACAGGAACAAAATTACTCAATTTCTTAAAAACGGGACAATGTGGTCCAATGTCAATAGGGCCATCCTGACTTGTAGATTCCCCATATAGTAGTCGTAGCATGGCATTCCTACAAAAGACCTTAAGGTCTAGAATGGTGTCAGACATCCTGCTCCTGCATGTAGGGATGAAATTCAAACCCCTACATAAAACTTCTTTCTCCTCTGGTGATAGCCCATATGAGGAGATATTCAGAATTAATGATCCATTGCTTTCCCCCACATATTTTTTAGGGTCTGATTCAGATTGTATTCCCCTGAAAATTTGCGCTTCTGGCATCCTCGACTCATGGATCTCGTTCGTCTCCCTCCCTTGTCTGTCCTGACTGGTAAAACAAAAGGAAGATCACCTACAGCACTATTAACCATAGCACTCGGGGAATTATCATTACCCTGAGCATTATTTGCATTTACTTTTGGTCTGACAACTCTTTCACATTCAGCTGCATTACTAGTGGTTTTCTTAATAACCACATTAGGGTAAAAATTCCCTTCTTGCTGTTGGGATGCACATAAAGCCTCGCCAGAGCATGTCCCATCCAAATCCCCAGACAGGGGTGATATCCCAGTATCACTGGGACTCACCAGACTAATCCCCGTCATGTTCTCAACATTCCCAGCACAATTCACAACGTCACCATCACAATTCACATTAATTGTACCATTTAAAAAATCTCCATTGGTAACAGGGTTCACACTAATGCTGTCGTTATTTTTGTAGACAGTATTTTCAGGCAAAGCAACTTTTCTAGCCACCAAATTATTGTCAGGTATGGCATCAACATTAGAGTTATAGTGTCTCTCAACATTATGTCCAGAACGTGGCCACATAAAGACATGGCCTGATTTAAAATCATTAATGTCCCTTAAAATTTTTATCTTCTTCTGTTGCATTAATTTCCGTTCAAAAATGGCTACCCCATCCAACAAACTTTCAAACAGAGGATTCACAGTCTTTGCTGCATACTTATTAAAGATGTATTCCTGTCTCTCTTTCACAACTTCCCTCAGGCTATTTTCCTCAGGACCGAAGAAGTCTATTAATAGACACATATACTTTGTGCTTACCTCCAGGTTGAGCTGCTGCCAACGGGCAAGCAGCTCTGGGTATTGTGAACCTTGTGTAGGCATATTAAATACGTGCAAACCACGTGGAACAATCTTCTTCTTCTCCAGACAAAGTTTGAAATGGTGCCACTGTGCCTGCAGTCTCTTATGTTTCATAAAGTCTCGCTCCATCTCCTCCATACTGGATTGTAACTGCTCAGTTTTTCCGGTCGCATCACCAATCTCGTCATCCATTGGGCTGGTCTCAAACTGCCATAATAGGCTCCTGTCTCGCATTAGGTATTGAGAGAACCTCTCACAAAGTGCAGCTTTAACTCTGTCTCCCCTGTCAGGGTTATAATCCAATTCAATAGATACATACTGTTCTGTTGCCATGTCCCCATGGATTATAACGAATGAAGTAAATAACAAAATTAAACAAACTATAGTCCACTGGGTAAATGCTCCGTTGCAAAAAAGTATGTAGTAAATAAACACTATGCAAGAGCCTGAAATGAAGCAACCAAGCAAATTCTCAGAGTCTTCAAATTCCTTGTACATAAAATGTATTGTGAAAGAACAATAAAACGGTAAGCGCTTTCCCTAATAAGCTTCATTAGACCATACAACATTAAATAAAAAACACTCCATTTATAAAAATTCAAAAATCAACATCCAATCGCATAAGCACACCAATTAAGTTAAGCATTTTCTTAAAGAGACAACGTAGCAGCTATACCATAACTGATAGACAAAACTTCATAATACACTGTCAAATAAAACAAATGGACAATGTAAAAAGACAGTATAACACATATATAAAAATATATATAAATATAGCAATCTACATCTCCATATCACAAACTTTAAAATACAACAAGAAGGGATTATAGGATGTACAAAATATATTAATGCAAAATGTGTCCACCCTCACTTCTGAATCCTATGTTTCTTGAGCAAGGGCTTAATAGATGCCCTTTCATTCAACCCCCTCCCCCTGTGTGCTCTGAGGATAATAATCCAGTTGGTTTCCCTGTACTTGGTATAGTTCCTGATATCACCTTCCCTAATACTTGGGGTAATGTTCTCTAAGACCCTAAAATTAAAGGCATGTGTGTCCCCAGCTTGCATAATATGTTTAGAAAGTGCATTATGTTCCGATCTCTTCCTAATGTTGTACATATGTTCTCTGATCCTATCACGAAGGACCCAGTTGGTCTTACCAACATAAAACGAGTTACAAACTTGACACTCAGCTAAATAAACCATGTTAGATGTCCTACATGTTGCATTAACATGAAACACAAACTCCTTACAAAGATCAGGATGATAGAAAGTACTTGATATATTAATTAGGGAGCAAAAGCTACAGCTGCCACATGGTAAAGTGATTCCCACTTCTTTCCTGGATTCATTAATACCGCTCTCATAACAAAGTAGTCTTTTCAAATTTTTTCTATTCTTATATAGAAAACTAGGTCTCTCACCTACTATTTCACTAATACCTGAATCAACTTGCAAAATAGACCAGTTCTTACTGAAAATATCAACCAACTCCTAATCAACCAGCGTGCAATGGTTGATATTTTCAGTAAGAACTGGCCTATTTTGCAAGTTGATTCAGGCATTAGTGAAATAGTAGGTGAGAGACCTAGTTTTCTATATAAGAATAGAAAAAATTTGAAAAGACTACTTTGTTATGAGAGAGGTATTAATGAATCCAGGAAAGAAGTGGGAATCACTTTACCATGTGGCAGCTGGAGCTTTTGCTCCCTAATTAATACATCAAGTACTTTCTATCATCCTAATCTTTGTAAGGAGTTTGTGTTTCATGTTAATGCAACATGTAGGACATCTAACGTGGTTTATTTAGCTGAGTGTCAAGTTTGTAACTCATTTTATGTTGATAAGACCAACAGGGTCCTTCGTGATAGGATCAGAGAACATATGTACAACATTAGGAAGAGATCGGAACATAATGCACTTTATAGCAATGTAGATTGCTATGTTTATATATATTTTTTATATATGTGTTATAGTGTCTTTTTACATTGTCCATTTGTTTTATTTGACAGTGTATTATGAAGTTTTGTCTATCAGTTATGATACAGCTGCTACATTGTCTCTTTAAGAAAATGCTTGACTTAATTGGTGTGCTTATGCGATTGGATGTTGATTTTTGAATTTTTATAAATGGAGTGTTTTTTATTTAATGTTGTATGGTCTGATGAAGCTTATTAGCGAAAGCGCTTACCGTTTTATTGTTCTTTCACAATAAATTTTATGTACAAGTAATTTGAAGACTCTGAAAATTTGCTTGGTTGCCTTGTTGCAGGCTCTTGCATATTGTTTATTTATTTTTCTTTTGTTTCATTATTTTGGTACATTTACAAAAAACATTTTACTGAAAGTGGTTAGCATACAGAGACAGATAAGGCCAATAAACATTCACATAACCAACCAAAACATTTAAAGCTTACTTTCTTAATATGACAGAGAGACTATACTATTAAAAGATACATGACATTCTTGACTCAAGTAATTCAAACTATCGTTACTGGCTCAAAATTGAAAAATCAGTAGTTAATAAAGATGATAATATGAAAACATCACATATACAACTATTTACATATAGTGCTACATTCTTACACTATTATTATTACTATATTAACACTTTGAAGTAACTATAAAGGAATTGAATGAGTTAAATCCTTTGGAGGGAAGGACTAGCCATAGTACTAGTACTAATATAGGAGAGTAGATGTAAAGCCATTTTATATTACTTCAGGATGCAGTCTAAGGTTGTACTCCAGAAGTTAAGGTATTTCATGCATTTGCTAATATTTTCTGTAGTTAGTTTATGGGATATTTGGATGCCATCTTTGTAAAATTTTCCCAGTTTGTTTTAGAACGGTCCAACCAGTTCTGTGTTATGTAAAGCTTAATTAGCATAAAGAGAGCAATCTGGACTCACTTCATTAGTGGGAAGGCCCTTTTGACCCACATGCAATATAGCCAATTCCCACAAAAGGGTGGATTTCCCGTAACCCATTTCTTCCAGTTTAATCCTAAGTGACTAAAACTGAGAGCTTAAAGTTGAGTGAAAGTGAATACGACAGTTTATGGAGGTTACAAATGTTAGAGGTGGGGAGAGGGAAGCTAGAGTAAGATAAATTTGGATTAGAGTAAGGAATAACTAGTTGGGGTAAAGATGTATGAAAGAAGAAATATAGTAGTGTTTTCTTTAAGCATAAAGTTCATGAAAATGATTCTTTAAAACAGAGAGGAATGTTTGTTGCATTATCCATAGAAGTGTTGTTATGAGTTTAAATGAGAATATTGCTCTAAGATCAGAGAGATAATTTGCTATATTATCTAGATAAAGAAAAGGAGGCTTAAAGTAAATCCATGTAGTCAGCATTTTTTTTGCCATTCTGGTGGTGGTGGGTGTGATGTCCAGAGTTGTGTTTCTGGAAGACAGAGAAAGAGAATAAAAGCATAGTAGAAGTCACCAGGAGGAAGCTAGACTTTGGTCCTATGATAGGCATCCAGAAGTGATAGTTACTGAGGCTCAGACAAAGAAAGATGTACTGAATCAGACTGTACCCCACTTGTATAGGACAGTACTGGAGATACTTGTACTAAACTCTTGTTAAGCCAAGAGACATTTGTGCTGGGAAGCACCGCCATTTTTTTTGTTTTTTTACTTTAAACAACACTGTCCTTTGGATGAGACAATAAAACAATACCCCTTATGTGTGAGCTGCTTGTAGCCAGGTGGATGTAAAATACTGACAGCACTTATCAAAAAGAGTAGGGGAAACTCCTCTGCGGCCTGGCTAAATTTCCCCAGTCAACATAAATACCATCATGGATCCTCCAGATCAAGGTATTTTTGTGTATCACACAAAAGGGTCCCTGTTTATTCTGACTACTTTTGTAGGTTTGAGTGACTGTATTACATTAATCTGAATGGTCTTTGGAAACTGCATGTATTGTCTAATGAGCAGGACTTGACATAGTTTTTATAAGTTTTTTATGAATTGTGTATTTTTTATGGGTAGTTTTGTATTCTAGTTCTGAGTATTTTTAATCACTTTTTTTAGATATATTCAGTTGATCTCCCCCATCCACTGGGTTTTCCCAGTGACTTCTCTTACTGGCACTGATCTATCTATTCCTGTCCTGGGGCAAGATCCAGGCACCTGTTATCCCAGGTGAGAGCCCTATCTTCCATTCATTTTCTGGTTGGAGAACCTCTTTAGCCCATCTGTGCCCTTGACAGAGAAGAAAGTTGGGTGGTAGGGGATAGGCTGGTTTGCTGGACCCAGTGGATGTCTCCCTCCCCCACCCCAAAGCTCCTAATCTCCGTCACAGCTACCTTGTGCTGAGGAAATGCTACCTATCTTGGGGAAGCATACATGTCTCCACACACCACACACACACACACACACACACACACACACACACACACACACACACACACACACACACACACACACACACACACACACACACACACTATTCCACAGGCTTTGCTGTGCAGTGCACATAGAGGTAAATGTCTTTTTCCAATAAAAATTTTGGTTGGTAACCACCATGCAGAGCTGAAGCTAGCAATTATGGGTTCCTGTGCCATTCCCAGATCTGTTCCCCACTTTCATTTTTTTTAAGCCGAGCAGCAAAAAAAAAAAAAAAATTCTCAGTATTCCAGGAAAAAAACTCTTCTTTCCTTTTCCTTTTTAAACTGTAGCGAATTTCCTGCTACATTTGTAGCAAGTGACTCTAGAGTTTTGTACCACCCTCAGAGTGCATGCATCAGCCCTGACTGAAAATGCAATATTGGCATGCATTTCTGAATGCAGGTAATGCACTAAAGACTGATGCTGATTATATCCCCTAACACTTGGAGCATCTGCCTTGTTCATCCCACCCTAGCTGCAGCTCTGACACCAGGAGTCTCTGCTGTTAGCCATAATATTTTGTCTTCAGTGAGAGGCAAACACGTCTGCTTTGTTGTGCTAAGCCCTTCTCTTTAACTGCATTTCTGCAGGTGTCTCAGGTCAGTTTCAGTTGTTGCATGTTCTCAGCTGCTGCATACTTTACTGTATTATTTTATTTAGGGAATACATTACAGCTCAATGTCAGTAGTAGTTTATAACAAAAAAAGCCTTTTTCCCAAGAGAAACAGTATTTTCATTACAAAAACATAATTTTGTATTCTTTTAAGAACTCTCTAATGTCACTATATAAATATGTTTCATCTTTTCTTGATTTTCATATTTGGCACTTGGCAAGCTTGTTAACATCCATATACTGCAATGACATTTGCTGCCACAATTTCTTAAGTTGCATTGTTTCCTTTGTTTGTAACTACTACTGCCTTTTCTGATTGTGTCATAACAACATATTTTGTTATTGAGCAGTTAATCATAAAACATTAAATCTTATATGTGTATTTTGCATTGCTTGTTGCATTCATAGAAAATCAGCAACATTTGTGCTTATTTGGATGCTAAAATAAATCAATGAATAATATAAAAAAGACTAGTAAGAATAAGTTGGTAAACAGTTTGCAAATGCCGATCTCAGTAAGGTGAACCATATCTTTCAGCATGTCGACATTAAAATCATGCCACTGGCCTTTAATATTGTAGCAAACTGAGCATAAATTAAAAAGATCTGCACTATAAGAAGTAAAACGACACAGTTACTTACAATACCTCATAACTGTGAAACAAAAACCGTATGCATGTGTGTGTGTGTGTGGGGGGGCAGCTTCGTTAATTATTTATAAGGTTCCCCCCTCTTTCTCCTCCCTTGGTCTACTGGGCTAGGAATAGTTTTGCAGTGGAGTAGGAGAAGTGGGGACATATTTAAGTGTTAGATAGGAAAGGTCACTGGTGTTGTATGAAGAATTCTTGTTTGTCTGTGCGTTCTGTACAGAACTTGTTTGTATTGGGCTACATGTCTTTGATGTCTGAAGGTTGATCTGAACCATGAGGCTAGCGGTAAAGGATTTGTGATTCTAACCTATTTTCTATACTTTAGAAGCATGTTTTCAGGTGTAGAGCAGTTTCTTGTGCTTGATGTAGAAAGAGAGCATTGCTGAGTTACAGTTAAGTGGTGGCACTGCATACCTCTTAGAGCAAGAAATGTGGACAGAGCCATAAGTAATGGGGGGACAAAGGCCCCAAAATAGGGACAATTTTTAAATACTGCTCTTGTAAACTTAGAAAGTCGATAGCATAGCAGGTTTTGCATTAGCATGAATTTTCTGAAGAGTATGAAGTCAAAGCTGAAATGTCTTGTCATTATTTTCTGACTTTAATGACTTGCTGATGATTTGCCAGAAAACCACAATTTTATGAAAAACAGATCACAAATATGAGGCAAAATCTGGACATTCTGCGAAAATCTGTACAGTTGAGAGGACCATGGCAAGCAGTTTTATGATAGTTTATTGAACAGGTCTGTGTTTTTGACAGAGAGTTGAAAAATACAGTTTGAGAGGAGATCTGTCCATGGGGCATTCCTGAGGTAACGTTAGCAAAGAGATTTTTTTTCAGTGGAGCATGTACCTTCTACTTAATGTGTGTGTACTTATAAAAAGTATAGCATTTATCAACAGGAAGGGGTCACATCTTACCCATACTGCATGTCTGTGTGAATGCTGGTAATATTATTTTTTCAATTATCCACTCCAAACTTAACATAATTAATTAATTGTTGCTGTGGACAGCAGCTTGTGGAATCAGTTTTGTTCAGTAAAAAAAAAAGACAAAAACAAACATCTATATTATGGAAAAAAAGCTTATAACATGTTAAGAAATAGCACAGGACGTGATATAAAATGTTAAGTATGAATGAAAATCAAGGAAAGTAGGTACTGTCACTACATTTCCTGAAGCTGTGAAATATTTCATTGTTCTAGCTTTCTGATTGCAAACTGCTGTGGGACATTGAGTTTTCACTTGTTGTGTACTTTAAAGTTGTTAGGGAAAATCAAAAGCATTATGCCTTACAGTTTGATGGCTGTGCAACTGGAAATGCATTTTTCTTTTCTTTTTTTTTTTGCCGCTTCAGTACATTAGCATGTAATGGAGAACAAAGCTTTAATCTGCTTTCATTGTCTGTCTTGAAAGGAAAGCACAATCCAGCTGTTGTTTATTGAAAGCCTTAGAGGAGTGTATGCTTCAGTGGCAGTAAAACTCTGAAAGACTTTGTACCCAAACCTGTCTTTTAGTCAGCTCAGTTCAAGCTGCTTGACAGTTTGGGAGTGTGGAAGGTGCCCTGAAGCTTTGGAAGATGGCTGGCTGTTATATCCTTGGCAGGATATAACCCATACAGCTAAGGCTACTGGGTCATTCAATCATTTGAATGTTTACTGTTAAGGCAAGTTTAACTTATCCAGCTGTACTCTTGTAATGCCACTGCCCACTCATTGAATTCCCACTGGTCTGATCCAGGTATGTTCAGTAACCCAGATGATTTTCTTACTCCTGATGTCATCGTTTCCACTCCTTCCAGCTGATACTGCACACCAAAGTTGTTGTAGCCCAAGTGTGGTATTTTGCATTTGTTGAACTGAATTTCAACTGCATCTTTCTGCATATTTCGTCAGCCTGTCCAAATCCTTCATTAGACTCCTTGCCCAGCTTTAACTATTGCACTTATCATGTATTGTCACTGTATATGTTGATTGTCTGCTATGTTTCCATTGTATATGTCTGAAACAAGTGCATTGAATAGTACTGGTCCCATGACTGACTGCTGTGGCATTTCACTAGTCACTTTTCTTATTCCTTACTTTATTCCTGTCATCATAACCATTCCCTGCTCTAGCCATATAACAGTCTTGTTCTTTAGTCTGATTTTCACCCCAGCCCCTGCACTTTTCCTTTATAGATATGAGTTAAAAGCCAACAAAGTAAAGTCCAGCTTTACTTTGTCTGCTCCTGCCCCCTCTCCCCATCATATTCTCCTGAAATTCTCGTGAAACTGGATAAGATCTGACTGAAAATTCCTTCTGGCTATGAAGCCATTTTGGTTGTTAACTTTGGTTCATAGGCGTATATTAGGCTAACGACCACTGGGGATTTTATCCTAAGTTTATTCTGCAAGTTTATCTGCCTTAGAGTTTATTTTAAGGGGTATATGTAAGTTATGGCAAGATATACAAGCTGTCTCAGTCCATTAGAGACATAGGTGCTAGATCTGAGGTGCATTTCCAATTCCCCATCCACTGGTCCATGTTTCTCTTGAATAGTATTAGGAAAGAACTCTGCTTCACATGTAGGGGAAGCCTGATCCAGTGAAGAATTCTCTGAGACACATACTTGTCCCTCCAACATCCTATTTATGTCAGAAAGTTTAAATCCCTAGCTAGAGTAATTCTGATGGTATTCATCAGAGTGGGATACAAGTGTTTCTTGTGTGCCAGGCATAGATTGTTTGTTAACAGTCTATAGGAAGCAAAATAAAGAGTGACGGCTTTGATGTGATCTGCATATGATGTTGTTCACTATCACTATTATTTATGTGAGGAACCTCTATGGACATTCCTGTTGTTGCATGTTGCCTGATCAGGTAATGAGGCAGAGGAGGGCTGAATACAGTGCAAGGATGATTTCCTTTGACCTAGATGCCATGCCCTTGCTTATAACCTTCGACACTTGTTTGAAATCCAGGCTAAATTTACATACTTACCTAAATCCCTGACTACTGGTTTTGTTCTTAGGGGTGTGTATATCAATGAGCCAATTTCCTAGGGTGGCTGACTTCTAAAATGGTACTATTATGGATTTCTTGGCATTGAGTTTTAAGTCCTGGCTTTGGAACCAATCATTTGTCTGAGTTAGTCCTTCTTGTAGGATGTTAGTGTCTTGGGGATTCTATGACTGCTTCTACTTTGCACTCATCAGCAAATTTGGTCAGACAGAGGTAATTGACATTGCCCTTGACTTCAGAGAAGTAGATGCCAAAAAGGAGTGACCCAACATAGAGCCACGAGGGACTCCACTAGTGACCACCCTCTTTGTGGAAGTGGTCTCCTTCTTCCTAATGTCTTGGAGAAGCCGGCTAGCTATCCAGCATTTAACGCAGTTTTATTTGCTTATATCTCGGAGTTTGTTTGCAATGCCTCAGTGGGTTATTGTATCAAATGACTTGGCCAGATGATAGTAGGCAGTATGCACTGTTTTGCCCTCTTTCATTGCATTCTGAAAGAAGTCCACAAGGTTCAGTAGGCATTTGAGATACCTATTCTCCAGAAAAGCAATTAGCATTTCATCAGAATTCTCTCCATGGCTTTTTCCTGCCACTGCCATTAGATAATAGCTCTGCATTCCCAGTATTTACTTCCTCTTCGTTCCATTGTGTAAGAGTAGACCACTGCTACACTTCAGAGCAAAGGCATGCGTGCACTGGCCACTGATTTGTTCAAGATCTCAGTTAGGGAATCTGACAGTGAAAAGTCAGATTACTGAGGACATTGGGAGGAAGTTCATTTGGTCTCTATGTTTTTTCTTTGTGACAGCCAGTACTGTGTCCACTTGCTTCCTGTTTGTCCTGGTGTCTTTCTGTTGCTGTCCTCACTTTACTGCTCCTCTCCTTGCAAGTCACTCTCTCCAAAGCAGACATTTTTATATATGGTTTATCATTTCCTTCCATGATCTCCCTTTCTTTTTTGCTTAGCCTGGTCATGTGTGTGTCTGCATCAATTATTTCTACTATAGACCTACAAAGCCCTTGTTTCCCTTCCTTATCCCTTTATTTAAGTCTCATTTAGTTTGTTCTGCTGCTATCTCATCTCTTTTTCCCCCATCTTACCTCTTTGTACTGTGCCTCCTCCACCTCCCGGCCTACTCCATTTCACACACACACAATCACTTTTTTGCTAACAATGTACTCACCTACGTGTCCCTAACCTCCTCTGTCTCAATTAGGATTTCATCCAGTTTCTTTATCTTCTGGTCTTTTTTTAACTTTTTGCAAGTTTCTTATCCCTGTGCCTCAATATGTTCCAGGGGCTGATTTGCTGTATCAGTCCACCAGCACTACCTCCAACTAACTACTAACAACCAGTTTTCTTAACTTAGGTTCTTCCCACACCTACTTCCTTGTCTCCTTCATGAAGTGTTCCACCTCTGTTTGATCTTGTATTTGATGCCCTCTTTTATATACATTAGTACTCTACTTAAGTTCCTTCCCTGGCTGTCATTCTTGAACAACCTGTCCATCTCCATATTGGTGTCCCTGATGCCTCTGACCCATGTTTATGTTACACTAGTAACATCTACCCTCCTGTCCTGCACCACTGCTTTCAGTTTACCAACTTACTTATTGGACTCATTGCATGGCAGAGTATTACTACCCAGCCATGTTCGGTGTCGACTTTATTTACATCTGCCAGAGCCAAGACTACAATTTGTTTCCATACTCCTGATGTGAGTGTTTGGGAAGAGTGGTACATTTATTTGTAATGACAGAGTTTTGCTTCAATTCCATACAGTGATGCAGGAAGAATACATTTAGCACTGGTGGTATCTAATGGTCTTCTCCTCCTGTATAGTCGCATATAGGGGATAGACAGATTACTGTCAATAATTCAGCTGCATTCTGCTTTCATCGAGCAAGGATTTTGTCCAGCCACCATTATGGTTACACTCCACACACACACACACACACACACACACACACACACACACACACACACACACACACACACACACACACACACACACACACACACACACACACACACACACACACACACACACACACACACACTTGCATGTGTGTGTATCCTTAGCAGACACTGAGTTGTGGTTAGTTTCCATACACTCAGATGCAGGGTGATTAACATTAGCAATGACTGTGATGTATTTGCTTTTCCTGCCATTCCATGTTGCTTCATTGACTTGCATTTCAATGCTGAACTCTTTCTGTAAAAAAAGTTGCTAAGCTATAGGTTATACTTACTAAAACCCAGTGATAAGGTATGACTTCACTGGAAACAAAAATCCCCCAATCTAACCAACCATGTCAACTGAATGTGTACTGTCTTCTCTCCCTACTAGATCTCTTTGTGAGTCTGGTGATGAATCTAATATTTTAATCTCAAAGTCTTTCTGGCATATTCTATTTTTTATTCATCCAGAACTGTGTTAAGTTTTATTCCTCAGCTGGGTATGCTGTTACCCTTGGATGCCTCAGAATTGTTAAGATCTGCATCCAGTCTGATGAAACTCATATTAAATTCATAGATTCTGTCCCCATTGTAACCCTTTAACATCTCAATTAACTTTATCTTGAAAATATCCTACTGAACTGCATTGACGACCTTTTCAACTACACTCAGAGTTTGCAGAGCCCCATCCTGTCTTGGAACCATTACTGAAAAAGGTCCTTATTGCACATGGCTAGATTAAGTTGCCAGTATCTTTCAAATCTAACACTAATTACCCCACTCCTGAAAAGACTTGTTGCATTGGTCAAACTACTATTTGTATTAATATTAATTTTACTCAGTATAATTGGGTACCCTTGGAAAAAGCCTTAGAGTAGCTGGCTTTGGAGTGTTCTGGTGGCAGTATCTACCTTATTGTCTGAGCAGAGGGGGCATAGCTGGTAAATCTGTGCCAGCCTTTACCAGGTGTGTGTGTCTTTGAAAATCAAATCTCAAACAGTGTGTTAGCAATGTGGAGCAGGGGCACAGAGCACTGGTTTCACAGAGAGGGTGCTGGAGGACTTGGCTTGGAACACTAGGCTGAGGACTGAACTCTACACCTGTGGTTAGTGTGGAGTCTTGTTTGAGCCCTGCTGAGAGAGACAGAGAGAGAGAAAGAGAGAGAGAGAGAGATAGATAGACAGAGAGAGAGAAAAACTCAGCCCCAGGATGGGAGTGTGTTCCCTGTTTGCTCTTAAAGGGAAATTGTGCTGCATTTGGAAATACTGTGTGTATCTATTTTTGTTCCAAGTGAACGTCCCTCACTGGTGTCCATGGTGAGGATTGAGACTCCTTGATCACTGGCCCAGAGCAGGGACGTCACATATCTCATAAGTGCTAATTCAATAAAGATGTTTATTGTTTAATAGAAAACAAAATAATAAGTCATCTTGAACTGTAATGTCTGCCATTATGTAGTAACTGCAGTCTTCAATGACGTACCAAAAAATTGCATACATTTGGGGGACAGAACAAACGTGATGCAAAAATCAGGGATGTTCTACAAAATCAACAGCTGTTGAGAGCAGAATAGCCTGGATGTTGCTCCTTTTGAAGTTCCCTTCCCCATTAATCTTCCATTACTACAAATGGAAAGAACTGGAAAAAACACCTTTAAATGTCTCTGAAAATTGTAGATGTTTTTCTCTTTACCTTCATGTCTGACAAGTCATTCTGTAGCTTGCACAGAAATATAAAAAAATGCCACACACCTGCACTTTCTCTTGGATTTAAGCTTTGATTTCTTTAATATTTTGCACAATTACCTCATGTTTAATTTTATCTTGCTAAATCAATAATTTAGTGAACTATAAGAACCTGATTACTAAATCTCTCCCACTATACTTTAAATTCAGCATCTTCTTCAAGAATCCTATTGTTCAGTTGTTTGTCTGGGTTTATATCATAACATCGAAGTAGTAAAACGTTGAAAGGTATTGTGCCTAAGGGTTTAAGGGTGCACAAGTACCCTAATAATGTTATTCATGGTAGTGTATTCCACATGGAGCTACTGCAGGCCTTTGATAGATGTGGTTTTGATATTCTTAGGGCTTTAATCAAGAAAAACGATTGTGAGATTAAAGTACTTTCTGAACAGATTGTTAAATGTAATGAGGATATTACTGGTGACCTGTTGTTTCAGGTAGAAACTCATAAAGCTCAATATTATGATATCCGGAAAAATATAGACAAGCATTGTGACATTATTATAAAAAGGAAGTACAATAAATTGAACCGTGACCTTAGGGAATATAGGGAGGGTATACAATACCCCAACCCACCACATGTTAGGGGCACACATTTAAAGGATTTTCAGTTAAATCATGACACAGTACCTAGGGAAGAGGTTAATTCATCATCACAAATTTTAAGGGATGATAATGGTCCCATCAATGTTGAGGAACATGAGGAAGAAAATTTTTTACCAAGAAGATCCGAACGTATTCGGAACCAGCAAGGGGGGCCTACATACCCTGTATATCCAATTTTTTCCCAAAGAAGGGACAATCGGAACCAGGGGAGAGGGAGAGGCAGGAATCAGGCATGGTAATTAAGGAAGGTATCTCAGTTAGGAACATTGGGATGTATCAGGTGTGTAGTAGAAATGGATACCATATTTACAACTACAGTGATTTTTTAGTGACAGAGGCCTGTTTTGATTTATTCACAAAAGGTTTTAAATTCGTACCAGCTAGAAGTAGCCAGCTAGTGAATTCTATACTTGATCTAAAAATGTTTATTCACAAACTTAACCTGCAAAACTTGTTTGCTGACGGGCCAATGGCCCCAAGTATGTTTTTAAAGAAATCCAGTACTTTCAACCCACCCCTGCATCCTCAGCTAGCCAACTTGGAGAGCAGAATTGAAAGGGAAATACGAAAGGAATTATCCTTTGTGCATTTTGACCACAATTTATCTGATGGTGAAACTAAAATTTTGTATGATTTAGCACACAATCACACCATTAGAGTTATGCAGCCAGACAAGGGAGGCGGCACAATTTTTATGAGTCAGGTCTTGTATGACAGTAAAATGGGGGAAATATTGTACGATACTGACAAGTATTCTCTTTCCTCCATTAATGAAATTCATCTGTCATACAAAAAAATTGACTTGACCATAAAAGATATGTTAGACGAGGAGATTATTGAATTTGACACCTTTTCTTTTTTAGAAAACAAACATCCCAAAGTGCCCACTATATTTGGTGTGCCTAAAATTCATAAGTGTGTGGAGGATCCACCACTTCGGCCTATTGTGGCTGCACAAGGTTCAAAAACACACCCGCTCTCCAAGTTTTTGGATTGGAAACTCAAACAGGTCTGGGGAAGAGAACCATACCTCTTCAAAGATTCTTGGGAATTTTTGCGCAATATTACCAATGACCTATGTAGGCCAAACCTTAGGTTTTTAACAATAGACGTGGTTGATTTGTTTTCATCTATCCCCACGGACATAGGTTTAGATTGGTTAGAGGAGGCATTGTGGGAATGCCCTGGTATCTGTCACAATGATGTGAGGGTTATCACAGTGTTGTTGGAGCTAGTACTCAAGAACAACTACATTTTTTATGCAGGTGAATACTTCCAACAAATCAAAGGGGTTTCCATGGGTGCCAACTGTGCACCAACTTATGCAGATATCATCATGGCTGTATGGGAAAAGAAATTTGTCCATAACAGTGGTTATGAAAAAAACTGGATACATTACTCTGGGTTTTTGGATGATATCTGCATTTTTTGGGTTGGCCCTGTGGAGACCATACATGAATTTATTACCTATATTGGAAGTACTATGGACTTCTTAAAGTTTACATACCAGATAACTGAGACATACGTTAACTATTTGGATGTAACCTTAACTCAGGATACACAAGGGTTTATTTCTACAGTGTACAGGAAGCCGACTTTTTCCAACAGTTACCTGCATTTTTCCAGTTCACACCCTGGGTTCCAAAAGAGAGGTATTGTAAAGGGACAGTTCGTCCGGGCGTCCCGCATGACCTCTCAGGACCAGTTATTTCATGTTGAGTGTGAAAAGTTGTTTGAGATGTTTTTGGAGAGGGGGTACCCCAGACAGCTGATAGAGTCTGTTAAGGATGAGGTGCTAAAAGCGAGATTTACAAGATTTAAGCCCATTTTGGGGGTAGGTTCTTTGAATCAATTGCAGGTTCGTAACCAGGCGGATTTTTTTGGTAATCATTTACTGTACATCACTGATTTTAGTAGTAACATTGGTAACATCAGCAGGATTATTAATCATGAATTTAGATCCTTTCAGGAACTTACGGACCTCGGTAGATTTAAGAATGTCACTTTTAAAACTGTGTACAGGAAAGGTATTAACATAAAAAGAATTTTGGAGCAGGACAACACCTTGTCTTACCAGGAAAATCCACGCATAGGGACCTACAAGTGCGGACGGTGTTCACAGTGTAAATATATTCTTAATCAAGATTTTGTGTACCTGGAGAGTAGAAGTAGGAGGATAAATTCCAGAAAAATGTACAATTGTTCATCCTACGGGGTTGTCTACCTGGCAGTGTGCCAGACGTGCCAAGCATTTTATGTAGGTAAGACCAAGAGGCAACTCCGTAGAAGAATATATGAACATTATTACGATATGAAAAAATGTGACACCAATAATGCACTTTACAAGCACCTTACCACATGTTCTGGTGGGGTATTTTATTTCTTTGTTTTGGACTCTGTTTCCCAAGATGCCAGGGGTGGACCATGGGAGGTTACCTTATCCCATAGGGAAACACACTGGCAAATCTTGTTGGAATCTTATAGATTTCCTGGTATTAACGATTCTGTGTCCATTATTCCCTACTTGAAACTTAAATCTGATAAGATCTGAGTATTACTTCATACAGTTCTACATATATAAATTTCATATATTCATTTGTTATTCATTATTGTTGGTTTTTAAACCTTATACATATTTATATTGTATATTTTTAGTGCTTTTAAGATTTGTCTAGAAAACATGTTAAATTAATAGGATTTTATTTATTTTATCCTATGCCTTTAAATGTGGTGGAATTTACTAATTGGAGTGAAGTGTTTAATTAATTCAGTATTTAAGCTGATGTATTCCATCTGTTTTTATCTGATGAAGTCATATTTTTTTGACGAAAACGTTTGTGAACTGTGTGGCGTTAAAATAAACTTTCAGTTGTAACATCGAGCATCGTGCCTTCATTGTAAGCTGTTTGCTACGTTTCCACTTATTTTTGTTGGAGTTTGCCCTGGACCGTCTTTTTATTTGGTTGGTCCTTTTGAAGTTCCCTTCCCCATTAATCTTCCATTACTACAAATGGAAAGAACTGGAAAAAACACCTTTAAATGTCTCTGAAAATTGTAGATGTTTTTCTCTTTACCTTCATGTCTGACAAGTCATTCTGTAGCTTGCACAGAAATATAAAAAAATGCCACACACCTGCACTTTCTCTTGGATTTAAGCTTTGATTTCTTTAATATTTTGCACAATTACCTCATGTTTAATTTTATCTTGCTAAATCAATAATTTAGTGAACTATAAGAACCTGATTACTAAATCTCTCCCACTATACTTTAAATTCAGCATCTTCTTCAAGAATCCTATTGTTCAGTTGTTTGTCTGGGTTTATATCATAACATCGAAGTAGTAAAACGTTGAATGTTATAATATCAAACCCAAAACAGTGAACGCTGAAAATAGTGAAGCTGCAGAACATTGACTTCTTTCCTAGGTAAAGAATTTGGTGGGCTGTTTCTGCCACTTCGCTATTTTCTCCACTGTGGTGCGAAGGTTACGGACCGGGTTAAGGTAAGTGTGCGAACGGACCGGGTAAAGGTGAGTGTGGGAGTGGGATAGTTAGGGACCTTAGGGTTAGGGAGCGGGTAAGGTGAGTGTGTAATAGTTAGGGGCCTTAGGGTTAGGGAGCGGGTAAGGTGAGTGTGCGATAGTTAGGGACCTTAGGGTTAGGGAACAGGTAAGGAGAGTGTATGATAGTTACGGACCTTAGGGTTAGGGAACGGGTAAGGTGAGTGTGCGATAGTTATGGACCTTAGGGTTAGGGTTTGGGTTAAGGTAAGTGGATAGATAGTAGTGTATGTACGGTTTAGTGTAGGGTTAGAAGTAGGATTTTAAGTGTATATGAGTGGATTACATTGTTGGTATGCTTGTGTTGTGTGTGTTTCTCGGAACAGCAATTTTTTTCCCTGGGAAAAAATTCGCTGTTCTGAGCTTTCGATTATATCACATTTCGACATTCCAAGTTAGAGCTTATGGTGCTCGATATTTTGGGATTTCGATTATGTGATATACACCCGTTTGTCCAGCCACAACCCTCCTGTAACCATTCAGGCAAATGTACTTCTCCAAAGTTATGCTATTATAAAACAAATTAATTTACTTAATATGTAGTGTCTCATATTTATTAATTAACTTATGCAGCTTTTAGCCAGTTTCTTCTTGAGATAATGGCCAGGTGTGTTTTGGAATATCTTTAAACAAAACAGTGTAAGAAACTTCTCTGTGTGGAAGATTTTCAGTCCATATATCTTTAGTTAATCACTGTATATTAATCAGATCAGACAAAAGTAGTAGAAGTAGAGAACTTAAACTTGTCTTAAGTAAAATAAATAATAGACCATATAGAAACACTAAAAGATGTGAAACTAATTGTACATTTTGTATATTTATACAGCAAGGTGATAGTTTTAATTGCCCTTATTTAAAGAAAATCATTAAGACCAGTGCAGGGGGTGACTGTAACACTACAAAAGTAATTTACAGGGCACAGTGCAATGAATGTGATGCATTCTATGTGGGCAAGACTGTAAATGAACTCAAGCATAAGATTTCATGTCATCTGTCAGAAATCCACTCTGGATATAAAAATAATGCACTAGCCAAACACCTTTCTCTTCATAAAAGACACACAAGTTTTAAGTTCCAGATCCTGGATCGCATAGACATGGGTGATCTTGAAGGAGACATCCTGAATATTCTGGAGAAGCATGAACCCATGTGGTAATTAAAGCTGAACTCTTTTAGGAAGCCTGGACTAAACTACTACTGTTCAATTAAAAGTGCACTGGAACTTAGAAAATTGCCACATTGTTTACATGACTAAGTTTATTTTATTTTATTCTACCAGTTGGTTTTAAATACCATTTTAAATCAGTTGTAATTTAAGTGTATATTTTGATTCCATCATCATACATTTTTTTCTTATTATTTTTTTCTTTTTGTGGTTCTCTTTTTCCACTTTATTCAAAATGATGTGTAATAGCAATATTAACTATTTATACAATTATATATATTTTTATAGATGGTTTTTAGGGTTGTTGTACACAGACCTGAAGAAGTCTAGAAGGATGAAAGCGATCTTTGTTAACAATAGGTTAGGAAAATAGAATATGATTTTTACAATTGATTTTTTACATGCAAAGTGTATATGTATATATATTTTTTGATTGCCAAATGGGCCAAGGTTGATATATTTCCAGCCATGTAGTATATTGTCTTGGATAAAATCACAGACTTAATAATCTGGTTAAATAAGAGGTACCACATCATTATAAATTTTATTTAAAGTACATAAGGGTTATATTATTATGACAGCTACTAGTAGGGCAGGACCAGCTCGAATGTCACACTGATAGGGGAAGAGATGTGAATTTAACATGTGTATCAATAACACTTTGTTTTACAGCACAATAAACCACTCCTTTGCCTGATAAAAAGTATAAAGTATAAAAAGTATATATATATATATATATATATATATATATATATATACTATATTCTCTGCTGCCTCAACCCCTTGTCTGGAAAGTTGAACCTGGTCTCTCCCAGAGGACACTGAGGAAGTATGTGTATCTGCTGCTACTAAACTTTTGTATTTTCTAATCCTTGTTTGTTATCTGTGTAAGCTATCTCCCTGCCAGGACAGCCAGCGGCCTACACCCCTCTTATCTCTGCCTCCCTAATCTCACTCTCATCTAATTCCCTGAACTACACTGGCTTCCTCTCATTTCAGTCCACTTTAGTCCATTACTGCCCCAGTGGGCTTAGTGCACTTCTACATTTAGCCACTAGAGGGCATCCCCTCCCCACTGTTATTGCTTTTCCTTTACTCACTTCTTGCATTTTCTCAGCCTTTACTTCCATTTCTCACTTTCTCTCACTTCACTCATAGCCCACTCTACCTACTATATCCAGAACTTACTCTCCTGCAATCTATGCTCCACTGATTGGCTCTCGATCTTCTCCTGGTTTTTCCCTCTCCATTCGCCCTTCGGGCTCACTCCACTCCCCTACCCTGCCCCCAAATTCCACCCACCCCCAGCACCTCTAGCTATATCCCTCCTGTTACCACACCCACTTCCTCTCTACACCTATCAACCTCCAACACTCTAGACACACCCTGTATCACCCAATTACCTTCTTGTTACCACACCCACTTCTAAACTACACTATCAAGACTCCAAGTCTAAACTCTAACTCAAATAACTGATCTTCTTTCTCCCTCTAACACCAACCCCTACAACCCCACCACCTCCAACCTACTTAACTCCATACTCCCCACTATTATTCAGGTCATTACCACCGTATCCTGGTATAATAATCTTTACATACATACATAATACAATTACAACATTATACCACCAAGTAACCTTAATCAACATGCTTTTAAAACCGTCATCCATCTCTAGGGTAGCCTAATGAACGGGTTGGGAGGGTGGCCTAATGATTAAGGTGTTTGCCTTACAAACACAACGTACAGGGTTTGAATCTCACAGGGGATAATTGACTAGGCTTAAAATGTCTCGCAAGGGCAGTTAGCCTCGTACTAATCTATGAACCTGCTCTGCTCTATTTTACTACTACTTCTTAAACTTTCCTATCTTCACTACCTCACCCAACCCAGTACCTGCTACCATACACAACTCTATCATATAACTAACCATGTAAACTCCCCTCTCTCACATGCGCACTCATCTATCTCTCCCCATCTATATCCTATAAAACACCTCCTATCCTTCTCTTACAAAGTATTTACTTCTCAGAAACTCTCCATCCCCATAGCAACCAGAAACCCAATCACCATCACAACAGAACCCAATCCTTTTACTAAATTGCTCAATTGCCTCTCTAACCATATCCTTCGTCTGGTTACCAGTCTCCTATCAGGTGATATCCATCCCAACCCAGGCCCCTCCACCTCCACCACCATACGCAAGCCTCTATTACTTACTTCATTAAACTCCCAAAGTATAGTCAACAAAGTCGCAACCCTCCATGCCTGGCTCACACATAATAAACCTGACATCCTATCTATCTCAGAAACATGGCTAAAATCCTATATAAAAGACTCTGAAATAATTCCACCTAACTACTCTATCATTAGGAAAGACAGGTCCCACAAAAAAGGCGGTGGTGTAGCTCTCCTATTCTCAACCTCCTTGCTAATTACTCCCTATAACAAACCTATTCCACACTTTAACAATGCTGAATTACTCCTCACTCTCCTTCAAGTCAATAAGCATAAACACATATGTCTAGCATCCCTCTATATCCCCCCAGGGGATAATATCTCCACACTTGAAGATATCCTCTCCTGGCTCTCCAACAACATCAGTAATGAAACCATAATCTTAGGAGATGTAAATATCAACTGGGCCTCCATTCAGTCTCCAACTAACCCCCTTAACATTAACCTATATAATTTTTCCCAGCTAATCAACACTGTAACACGTCCATCTAAAAACCTCTCCTGTGGCAGTATTCTAGATTGGAGTCTAGTTTCACATCCCCACTATTATTCTGACAGTGGTACTCTTCCTGACCCTCTAAGTGATCACATGCCCATCTTCACTCACCGACTCCCCTGTATCTCTTACAACACCCACAATTATGTTACTACCCGCAACCACAAAAATTTTAACACAATAACCTTTTTAAATTCTCTAAAAGCAATTAACTGGAATAATCTAAGGATATTACCCTTAGAAGACGCAGTTGCCCACTTCAACTCTACATTCTTAAAAATACTAGACTCCCAAGCCCCTTTAAGGACAAAGAGAATAAAAAATAATTCCGCCCCCTGGCTAACCAAAAAAACACTAGCTACCATGCGCCTTAGAGATAAAGCTTGGGCACTTTATCAGAAAAGAAAGACCCCTGAACCCCACATTGAATACAGAACCCTTTGAAATAAAGTAAAAAAGCTTATTATCTCAGATAGACAAAATTACTTCCTTACACTCCAAAACAATAATAAAACAAATCCACAGAAATTCTGGAAAGGAATCTCTACCCTCCTTAACTCAAGCAAACCACACACTCCTACCCCTGACCCAAATGCCCCAGATTTAGACTTAGCTACTCAATTTAACTCCTTTTTCGTTGAATCTATTAGCAAACTAACTTCCTCATTTCCTACTTCCACCTTACTATCCAATACACCCCCATCCTCTCCTGCCAACAATCCACCCTCCACTTCTGCTCCTTCCTCATTCCCATCTACTTACTCTCTATCCCCCACCTCTTCTCCTACTCTAACTTCCTCATCATCCTTACTATCCTCCAATACTCTCTCTCTCCACTCAGCTCTATTCTCATTAAAACCTATACCCACTTCTACAATAAAGAAACTCCTTCAAAAATTGAAACCTTGCACTAATGCACCTGATAACATCCCCTCTTACTTCCTAAGCATAGCTGCTGAAGCAATTGCCTATTCCATAAGCATTCTAATCAACCGCTCAATGCTGGAATGTACAGTGCCCCAACTCTGGAAACAAGCCTATATCATTCCTCTGCATAAAGGCGGCAATAACTGCAATGTCAACAACTTCTGACCCATTGCTATCCTGTCCCCCATTTCTAAACTTCTAGAAAAGTGTGTCCAACTTCAACTCTTACCACATCTCTTAGACAATAACTTTCTAACTCCTACACAACATGGTTTTAGGCCAAACCATAGCACCATGACAGCCCTCCTCTCCTATCTTGAAACTGTAAATAAAGCACGTGATTCTGGCCAAATTGTTTCTACCCTACTACTTGACCTCTCTAAGGCCTTTGACACTATCTCACACAGCCTGCTCTTAACTAAACTTTCCAAACTTAACCTTTCTCCCTCCTCTGTGAACTGGTTCTCTAGCTACTTATCAAATAGATACCAAGCTGTAAAATGGAAAAAGGCCACTTCCTCTTTTCTTAGTACCCCCACCGGAGTTCCCCAAGGCTCCATACTTGGTCCTCTTCTCTTTACTATATTTATAAATGATTCCCGCAAATCTAACCCATTCTCAAACATCATCCAATATGCTGACGATTCTACCATTATCTGCTCTGCCACATCTACCCCCGTGCTCCAAAAGCTTACACAAGAGGCTTTCTCAATTACTGAGCATTGGATGAAACTAAACCATCTAGCTCTCAACGCCTCCAAAACTAAACTAATGGTATTTACCCCCTGTAAAACTACCGCTTTCGATATAAACAATTTCTTGATTACTAGTCAAAATAACTCATTTCTAGAACTGGTGTCTGAAACCAAGTTACTTGGTGCCCAAATTGATAACCAGCTTAATTTCAACTCCCATCTACAACTAAATATTAAAAAAACTCACCAAAAACTAGGTATGCTCTACCATCAAAATCAGTACCTCACAAGGACCTCTAAAATCATTCTCTCTTCTTCCTTTCTTATTCCCTCTCTTCTCTATGGAGCACCACTCCTAACTAATCTTCAGTCCTCTCTAAAAAAACAACTTTCCTCTTGCTACAACAAAATCGCCAAGTTCGCTAACAGCCACAGGTCTTCCACCCACCACTGTTCGTCTCTCCAAAAACTAAATTGGCTTGAACTACCAAATCATCTCAACTATACTCAGCTAACCCTAGCCCATAAGCTCATTAACAACCCCTCTCTTTGTCCCTCCCTGTCTTCTGCTTTTAAGATGCACCTACCTGATAGAGTCTTAAGGTCAAACAATCAAAACCTATTAGAAGTACATAAACCAACTCATCCCCCAGGCAAAAACTTACTATCCTTTAACCTAGCTCGTCTTTGGAACTCACTCCCACCATCCATTCGCACCATCTCCAATCATTACATGTTCAAAAAATCTCTTCACATACATCTAAAGTCCCAATGGGAATGCTCTTGCTCTCACCCCTCATAAAAATATGGTAATCTTCATCTTCCATTCATTCTCAATGTCATTTGACTATACCTTATATAGCTAATGCTCCCTACAAAATAACTACTCTGTATGACAAAGCAATATTACTTCTTCAAAGCCCAAACACCTCACATTGTTTTTCACAAGATTGTATTGTTTGAATGCATCTCAAATTCGAAATCAATGTTTATATTATTTTTTACATTTGTATAATTATCATTAGTAATCTATTGTATGTACCTAGTCTGTTTGTTGTTTGTTTTTGGAGCTTTTCTATTGTATGTACCTAGTCTGTTTGTTTGTTTTTGCAACTTTTCTCCCCAGGACTCCATTGAAAACTGGTTCTTTTAGGCCCAATGGACTACCTGGTAAACCAACTGCAAATAAATAAATAAAATAAATAAATAAAATAAATATATATATATATATATATATATATATATATATATATATATATATATATTTATTTATATATGGGTCTACCCGATTTAACCGAAAGCTTCAAACATCGACAACGAGAACACCGACACCGGAAGATCGACAACGGAGAAGACCGACAGTTGAAAATCCCGACGCTGAGAACACCGACATGTTAAGGTAAGTGTGCGGTAGGGACGGACGTTAGGGTCAGGGTGCAGGTAAGGTAAGTGTGTGATAGTGATGGACGTTAGGGTTAGGGTGCGGGTCAGGTAAATGTGCAATAGTGACAGACTTTAGGTTTGGGGGGGTTACATGAGTTAGGGTTAGGGTGCGAGTAAGGTAAGTGTGCGATAATGACGGACTTTAGGGTTAGGGACGAATTAAGTGAGTTAGGGTTAGGGTGCGGGTAAGGTAAGTGTGCGATAGTGACAGACCTTAGGGTTAGGGTTTGGGTTAAGGTTAGTGCATAGATAGTTGTGTATGTAAGGTTTAGTGTAGGTTTGTAAGGTGTTTGGTGTGCTTGTGTTGTGTGTGTGTTTTTCAGAAAAGGTATTTGTTTTGTTGATTGTCGGTATTGTGGTTTGTCGGGCATGTGAATTTTCATGTATTTGAACTTTCGGTTTTGTGGTGTCGGTTATTTCGTTGTCAGTGTTTTGGCATGTCGGCGTTATCAGGTAGACCCATTTAGAAAGCTTGTGAGGAAACTATTACTCTATTTTTGTTTTACTTGGATCGCTTGTCTGTATACTTAAAGGATTTTCTACTGGAAACAGACTGCCTGCCTTGCTTAGTAATTCTGTACAATTATATATTTTTCATTATTTTTTTTTTTTACTTAAGACAAGTTTAAGTTTGCTACTTCTACTACTTTTGTCTGATCTGATTAATATACAGTGATTAACTAGAGATATATGGACTGAAAATCTTCCACACAGAATTACACTGTTTTGTTTTTGGACCCACTACACTTGTTTAGTGGGTTGTTTTGAGACTTCGAGGATACCACGGAAATTACTTGTTTTTTTCTTTATTTTTTGGAATATCTTTCTAACAATAATGCAGCAAAATTTGGATTTACGTGATTCTGCAAGGATCTCTTTATTTGGATGACTGGCATTTGGCTAAGGCTCAGAACAATAAACTACAATTAGTAGAAAACATCACATCACACACTATAATGTACCTTAAGAAAGAATTTTTGCAGGGGTCATGTGTTCTGTGCCTCATGTCTTGGGATCTACCCATTAAACTCATACCCCTTCCTCAAATATAATTACTGCAGTCACACAGTTGTAGAAGGAAAAGATCAGATACAGTAAAATCTCTGCTGCACACAAATAGAAGCAACACTGGCAGTGACTGACTGACTATTATTCACTGTATGATATTCTGTACTCATTATAATTTCACATAAAAAGTTTTCAATTATGAGTTGCAGCAGCATTTTTTATATTATTTCAAAACACATATACATTTTTTTTTCTGACAGTCTGTCTTTTTGTAAAAGAAAAATAACTGAAAACTATGTTACCTTTCATTTCATTTTAAAGCTACCTACCTAGTGTGCCTCAGCAGTGAACATGAATGCTGGGATTCCAACTCCGCATTCTCCTTATTGTACATCTAGATTAGTTCATTGGATAAAGTAAGATGTAATATTTTTTCCTGTTGAAATGACAGAGATCCTTAATTGTTCAGCTATATTGTAGTAGTGAATTACCAAATTTCATCAGGACTGTATGTTTACAAAATGTACTGTGCTCCACAACAGACTGAACTGCAGTAATCCAGCACTTTTTAAAATATGGTGATACATTAATATACAGCTATCTATATGCTTTTGATTGCATGTAAGTTAATAATTCCACATCCATGTTTGTAAAGCAGAAGGAATGCCCACCTACTAGTTAATAATCTCACATCCCTGGCAGCAAATGCAGCAGTAGTGCCCACCTACTAGTTAATAATCTCACATCCCTGGCAGTGAATGCAGCAGTAGCACCCACCTGCTAGTTAATAATCTCAAATCCCTGACACTGAATGTACCAGTAGCACCCACCTGATAGTAAATAATCTCACATCCCTGGCACTGAAGGCAGCAATAGTACTCACCTAATAGTTAATAATCTCACATCCCTGGCACTGAATGCAGCAGTAGCACCCACCTGCTAGTTAATAATCTCACATCCCTGGCACTGAATGCATCAGTAGCACCCACTTGCTAGTTATTAATCTCACATCCCTGGCAGTGAATGTAGCAGTAGCACCCACCTGCTGGTTAAAAATCTCACATCCTGGGCTCTGAATGCAGCAGTAGCACCCACATGCTAGTTAATAATCTCAAATCCCTGGCACTGAATGTTGCAGTAGCACCCACCTGCTACTTAATAATCTCACATACCTGCCACTGAATGCAGCAGTAGGACCCACCACCTGCTAGTTAATAATCTCACATCCCTGGCACAGAATGCAGCAGTAGTACCCACCTACTAGTTAATAATCTCACATCCCTGGCAGTGAATGCAGCAGTAGCACCCACCTGCTAGTTAATAATCTCAAATCCCTGACACTGAATGTACCAGTAGCACCCACCTGATAGTAAATAATCTCACATCCCTGGCACTGAAGGCAGCAATAGTACTCACCTAATAGTTAATAATCTCACATCCCTGGCACTGAATGCAGCAGTAGCACCCACCTGCTAGTTAATAATCTCACATCCCTGGCACTGAATGCATCAGTAGCACCCACTTGCTAGTTATTAATCTCACATCCCTGGCAGTGAATGTAGCAGTAGCACCCACCTGCTGGTTAAAAATCTCACATCCTGGGCTCTGAATGCAGCAGTAGCACCCACATGCTAGTTAATAATCTCAAATCCCTGGCACTGAATGTTGCAGTAGCACCCACCTGCTACTTAATAATCTCACATACCTGCCACTGAATGCAGCAGTAGGACCCACCACCTGCTAGTTAATAATCTCACATCCCTGGCACAGAATGCAGCAGTAGTACCCACCTACTAGTTAATAATCTCACATCCCTGCCACTGAATGCGGAAGTAGTACCCACCTACTAGTTAATAATCTCACATCCCTGGCACTGAATGCAGCAGTAGCACCCACCTGCTAGTTAATAATCTCACATCCCTGGCACTGAATGCAGCGGAAGTACCCACCTGCTGGTTAATAATTTCACATTCCTGGCACTGAATGCAGCAGTAGTACCCACCTACTAGTTAATAATCTCACATCCCTGCCACTGAATGCGGAAGTAGTACCCACCTACTAGTTAATAATCTCACATCCCTGGCACTAAATGCCGCAGTAGCACCCACCTGCTAGTTAATACTCTCACATCCCTGGCACTGAATGTCGCAGTAGCACCCACCTGCTACTTAATAATCTCACATGCCTGCCACTGAATGCAGCAGTAGGACCCACCTGCTAGTTAATAATCTCACATCCCTGGCACTGAATGCAGCAGTAGTACCCACCTACTAGTTAATAATCCCACATCCCTGGCACTGAATGCAGCAGTAGTACCCACCTGCTAGTTAATAATCTCACATCCCTGGCAATGAATGCAGCAGTAGTACCCACCTACTAGTTAATAATCTCACATCCCTGACACTGAATGCAGCAGTAGTGCCCACCTACTAGTTAATAATCTCACATCCCTGGCACTGAATGCAGCAGTAGTACCCTCCTGCTAGTTAATAATCTCACATCCCTGGCACTGAATGCAGCAGTAGTACCCACCTGCTAGTTAATAATCTCACATCCCTGGCAATGAATGCAGCAGTAGTACCCACCTACTAGTTAATAATCTCACATCCCTAGCACTGAATGCAGCAGTAGTACCCACCTACTAGTTAATAATCTCACATCCCATGCACTGAATGCAGCAGTAGTACCCACCTACTAGTTAATAATCTCACATTCCTGGCACTGAATGGAGCAGTAGTACCCACCTACTAGTTAATAATCTCACATCCCTGACACTGAATGCAGCAGTAGTGCCCACTTACTAGTTAATAATCTCACATCCCTGACACTGAATGCAGCAGTAGTGCCCACCTACTAGTTAATAATCTCACATCCCTGGCACTGAATGCAGCAGTAGTACCCACCTGCTAGTTAATAATCTCACATCCCTGGCACTGACTGCATCAGTAGCACCCACCTGCTGGTTAATAATCTCACATCCCTGGCACTGAATGCATCAGTAGTACCCACCTACTAGTTAATCTCACATCCTTGGCACTGAATGCAGCAGTAGTACCCACCTGCTAGTTAGTAATCTCATATCCCTGGCACTGAATGCATCAGTAGCACCCACCAGCTGGTTAATAATCTCACATCCCTGGCACTGAATGCATCAGTAGCA